>NW_026974140.1:19480000-19752500 GCF_037042905.1 Lytechinus pictus
AATTATATTGTCTAATTATATTTTATATAAATGTAACTCCTACAAAAAATACCACAGTAAAAATAACAACGAATTATTATTTTGTATAGAAAGGTTACATTTAATAGCAGATTCAACCATAACCATACATTGTATTTACATGAGTGACTTCATATGCCTGATACCATGTATAATATTATATTCAGCTATGATAGGCATGTACATGTACAACACACTCCTTGGTAATTACTAAATTAGTAAGATAGATTTCAAAGAAACGATCTCAGAAAGTTTAAGTTTATTAATAGATATAATGGGCATAATCATCCGATCTAAAAATTGATTATCTCGGGAGATTTTAAATCTTACTCCTTTCAAAAATTATTTTCATGTTTGATGCAGAAAGTAAAAAAAAGACATATGAAAACAAATAGATATAATAATAGCCACTTTGAAAGACCTATTTAAATTATGTATGCGAGATTCAATTGCGTGATATATCAACTGAATATAATTCATTATATACATTACATGAAAAAGTTTACCGGAAAACAATGTTTTTTTATGAGTTTTTCGATCTTTCGCCCAACAGCATTATTGCTTGTCTTTTCTTTTTTTCTTTTGGTCAGGATACCCGGAATTGTACAGATGCATAGTTTATTGATGATGAAAGTAATTCAGTACCGATTATTCTTACTCTAATTGTTCTCAATTCAATTTTCTCAGAAAACGAAACCAAAATAAAAGTTTTGGACAAAGGCCTGTCAGAATTTTGTTTGTAACTTTCCTGTCAATTAACAATATTTGCACAGCGCCATCATTTGCTCTTGTTTTTTTATAATCATAGTACTACCATAGAGATGTATACTAATAACGTTATTAGTATACATCTCTATGAGTACTACAGACATTATCATTATTCATTTATCGGTTTTGATGAAATGTTTGTCTTAGCAAAAGAACTCAAACAACTAAATAAAATTGAAATAAATCGTGATTATTCATGAATTTCGATATGATAAGAAAAGAATAATTACACAAGGTGACGATTTCAATGAATTATAGATGACGGCTTCCGACTGCTTCTATTTGAAATTGAAAAAGAACTTATTCATCTCAACATAGCTAGATAGATGAAGATATTGCAAATTAAACTATAGGGCCTATACTTTTCAAATTTCACCATTCTAACACCCGAACAGAGAACATACCACTTAGTTTATGCTAGACAAATAACTATTGATCGTTATTTGGGGATTTAAGGCTTGCATGATATCCCAAACATGTTTTGGTTTGACATTCTCTGCAACACATTTTGCCTTTCGAAGTTGAACTTTATTTATGGTGCAGAATACATTATGTATGTCTGGAAGAAGAGTGATGTGAGACCTAACAGAGAGCAATGGTATAATAATACGTGTCGGTATATCCGCTTACAGATAATAATAGTAGAATTATACAGTGCGTCCCACAAAAAACGAAACCGAGATTTAGCGATGATTTATCATAACTTAATCATAAATACAATAGACAAATGACCTATCAATGTAAAGCTTAGAATGTCCTCTTTCATCCGATATTACTTAGATTTTTCCTCATTCATGCATGAGTGAGCAAAGCAATTTGAAGAAAGGATACCAAAAACTCATTTGGCGGGGGTATCTGAATTTCATAAAGAAAATCACATGCCTAAAAAGTTCAATATCTGCTCTTTTATTTGATACCTTAATAAAAAAAAATGGTCCAGAAGTGAAAAAGTTATGTTCCCTCGAAACGATGCTTGTATTTCCATAATTTCACCATGTTTTCACCGGTTTCCCACAGAAGCTATCGCACGGTTAACAAAAGACTTGATGCATGGCTGATCGTCAACAAAACGGAGTGTCGAGTGAGTTGGAACGCTAGCCTGTAAAACCTCTTCATTTAATAAAATTATTGAAAATCAAGCCTTATTTCAAATAACCAGAACTTTGTTATTTCTTGACCATTTTCTGTAATTGAGGTATCAAATTAAAGAGCAGATATTGAACTTTTTAAAAATGTGGTTTTTGTTTTGAAACCCATATACAGCCCGCCAAATGACTTTTTGGTATCCCCTCTT
Organism: Lytechinus pictus; assembly: GCF_037042905.1. Classification (NCBI taxonomy): domain Eukaryota; kingdom Metazoa; phylum Echinodermata; class Echinoidea; order Temnopleuroida; family Toxopneustidae; genus Lytechinus; species Lytechinus pictus. The sequence goes on from NW_026974140.1 coordinate 19,482,081, forward strand.
CAAATTGTTTTTGCTCACTCATGCGTGAATGAGAAATAATCTTAATTTCAGATGAAAGAGGAGATTCTAAGCTTTACAATGGTAGGTCATTTGTCTATTGTATTTGTGATTTAGTTATAATAAATCATCGATAAATCTCGGTTTCGTTTTTTGTGGGACGCACTGTATAACTTTGAATCAACATGAGTAAGATGACTAAGATGGTCCACCACATTCATGACATTCGTCTTTCTAAAGTTTCTCTTCGCTTGATTAAGGGTGTAAACAAAGGGACCTTAAATGAGGTACTATCTCAAAGACATGTATCTTGGGATATGACACAGACTGTTGACAACGCTACTCACTAGGGGCGATTGAGCATCATAGGGGTGCCCCTCTTCATTGCTGACTGAAAAGGGGTAAAACTTTTACGTGGGGGGGGGGGGAGTTTTGCTTGCGCTGATGCTCATTTGTTTGCATTGATACGCCTGGTATTATGAACATGATGAAGAAAAGTCAAGATATCGTTCCTGTGATCAGACTTTATTTCTATTCCATAATATTTTAAGCTTTGGGCAATATTTCCTATATTTGTAATACTGTGGATCAGATATCAGATTTAGTCTGATATAAAGGACATGCCTAGAAGACTTAGACATGCCTAGAAGACTTAGACATGCCTTAAAAATCCCCGACCAAAAGAGATTATTTAAAGTAGGTAAATTACCAGTTCAGACAATAACAATTGTCGCATGACAAAAATGTGATAACGCTAATTCACCATTTACCAAATTGCACATATCCAAAGAGGAGATATATATTTTTTTACAATTGAATCTCTCCTTCTCCTCCTGATGTTATGGGAGGGGTGGGGTCTGTGATGCCTGAGATAAATGACCCAGTGGTAGTATGGATAGGGCTAGATTGAGTAGTAACCACTACACCTGTCATCTGAGCCGCATCGTTAGGGTGGGGTGCAGCTACCATCTGAGAGGGGGTCATCTCAGGGGATTGGTAGGTACCTGCTTGTACCATCATCGTCTGACCAGAGGGGGCTAAGGAAAAAACAAGAAAGTGACAATGATTGAATTTAAAAGTAAAAATTCTGACAAAAATAGGTACTAATATTTTATTGTGCATTCCATTCCTTTAATATAATTTAAAATTATATCCACTGGTCCGCGGATACGGAATCTAAACGTCGCGCAATGTTTTTACGTCAACGACTCATACTAAAATGAATCATCTAATTGACATTGTTTAAATCCATGCCTACCAAAATATACACACCGAAATATACAAACATGTATACATGACAATTAACTTACCCCCTGCGAAGTGTGGTATCACTCGACCAGACTGATTATTATAGTACACCTACATAAATACAACAAAATGAAATAGAAATTAATTAGTCACAAAGAATAATGAAATAGAACTTTTAAAGTTATAGCATATTTCCCAAGACATTCTAGTATGGCATTCTGATACAAATCTGCACAGATAAAATTTCTGGAAGGGAGGGGGAGGGGTAGTGGTGCAATGGGGTAGAACATGGTTCGTGACAGATTTTACACAATAATCCGAAAGTAATAGAATACGTGTATTTAACATTCTCCCCTTTTGTTATCCCTTTGATTTTATTTTATTTTTTTTCTCAACCGTGGACCATTTTTGTGGGGGGGGGGGGGGACTGTATGCCAGTGTTGAAACGTTGAACGTTTCAATTAACATATATACTTTTTTCTAAATACATACCATATTAACAGCATTCTTTGGTTTACAGCAATCGCAGATTCTACAGCAAGTCAATGATGCACCGGTGATCGCTACAGCTAACTCACAAAATGATAGCAATACGATTACGATATCCACGATCGTTCGTACACGCTGCAAAATAATTACAATATTAACGATAAGTGTAATTGGGTAAAATGGGTTTAGCTATCGAAATCATGATGATTTATGAATTTTACCATATCGTCAAAGAGATTTTGTAATTCAACCACGCATGAATTATCTTTTTCTTTCCGGTAATAATGAACTGCAGGGGAGGGTCAAGAATTTCATAACTGAGAGTGACAAAGTATCAGAAGATGGTTTATTTGTTGAATATATCATAAAGATATAAAAAGTATAATATTTCAACATACAGAGACGAGACGTAATGCAAATTATGGGTATTAGGGGGCGTGTTCCCACATCCCTTGGATTTGGATATGCTCCATCACAATCACACAATAGTAATTATATCATGCAAACAAGCTATTAGCCGACAAGCTAGGCAAGCAAGCGTGATGGAAGGGGTGGGCACCCCTTAAAGCTCTCCTTTTTGCTTGTCATTTCACCCCCGGCCGGGTCAATCCTGGATAATTCTGTCCCTGAATACAAATACTTACCTGAGTTCGACAGAAATGATCTGAGAAGCAGGTATAAGCGTAGCTTTCTTCAAGAGCGACGTTGATATACATGACGAATACCACTCCAGAAAGGATGGATGAACATGTACACATCACCATGTAAGATGTCGTCTGCAGGAAATTGTTTTGAAATGTGAAAAATTAACAATTGAAGTCAATATTGAAATCATCGGAATTCATATAACAAGTATATAAAATCTTAATAAAAAACTGGAAAGTGGATAATGCATTTGAGACTGGACGATATAAAATTCAGATAAGATTCGAGAGTTGAAACTTTGTATAAAATTAAGCGCGTTATATTGAGATTATGTTTTATTATTATCATTACCATTATTATTTATAAGATTAATCATAAACTTTTAATTTGTATGTTGTTCTTACCATTCCCTTTGTCATTTTCTTGTAGTATGCTCGGATTCCAATAATCCCAGTAGTTATGTAACACTATCAAGAGAGAAATTGAACAAAAAATATTTTGTTTTAACAGAATTCTATTTTCTGTGTTAGTATATAAAGGGAAAAGAGGGAAAGTGAATCATATGCAAGGGATATAGTCATAAGTCATGATAGTTGGTTATACAACCATGCGCACGGATATCAAATCTTTATTTATTTTACTGTCACAATACTAAAGATAAACCGACGTTAGGTTGTGAAACATGATACCATTAGCATGAATGTATACCACTTGCAAGAAAGGCGCCATCATTAATGTCAAATTTTGATCGCACTTATATATCATGTATATAGGGTCATCACACAAAACAGACGCAAGTATCGCATAATCTGATGATAATCTTTCAATTTAACAAATAATCGAATTTCGCATGAAAAATATAGATAATAATCAACAGCAAAACTATATCCATAAATGCTCAGCTTGTATGATTTGCTTGTATTTTCATTTCTATTTTCTGTCTCTCGTTATCTTATTTTGTTTTCAAAATTTTTAAAGGAAAAGTCCAGCTAAATAAAGATTGGTTTGAATGCGTTTATGCGACCTCAAGCCAGAATCATGATTTGAATCATGATTTGAATCATGATTCAAAACACAAACATGAATCACGATATCACAGAATCAGCGTTTAGACGACCTTCATTCCAATGCTGTTTCTCCTCAGATTCGGGCCAATCCAGTGCGCATCACTAGTGCGCAGTTTGACAGAGGAAGTTTTTCGCACGTGTTTCGGCTCTCGAAAAATCTTTTGCTTCCAGAATTCAGTCTATACCTAATTTTGTTTACGTCTATCATATAGGGTCCATATGCTTATATTCATCTTGTTAGTTTATCCAAAATGGTGTTCGGAAGTGAATTTCAGCGTAGATCCAATTTAATATTGACACTCTATACTCAGCAACAACAACTGAGATCATTGTCTGTCCAGTTAATTCATTTACTAGAACTTGAAGTTGCATGAAGACATGACCAAAAAATGAAAAGTAGTGGACGATGCGATGACCAACACAGAACTTGAACATGACAAGAAATGCATGCAGAGTAATCATGTACATACAATGAGCATATAGAGAGCCTTGAGCTTGGCAAGAGTCAAACCGAAAGTAGCCCGACACAGTGAGGTCATATAATCATGATTCAAATCACGATATCGTTTATTCGAACATTTTCGTACGTGATTCTGCAGAAACGTCTTTCCAAACGCCCCTTTTTTCGTGTTTCATGTTTGTGATTCTAATCATGATTATATTAAATTTCGACTAAACGCAATCGTGATTCTGCAGAATCATGATTTGAATCATGATTCAGATCATGATTCTAGGATGAAAAAGTGGCGGATAAACGCACCCCTAGACGAATCAAGCAAGCATAACCATAAAACTTTTCTGAAAAATCTGATGTACGAAATGAAAGTTATTTGCGCTAAACAGAGAGATTCTGTCATCTCACGGGGGGGGGGGGGGTATGCAAAATGAGGGACCCGATGATGTCACAATAACTATTTCTATTGTATTTCAATAAATAAAATAATATAATGTGTAGTTTTTGCTTTCATTATGTAAACATGATAGGAATAATTTTAATATCATTTTCTTCGACATCTCAACAAAGATCTAGTTATATAATATACATTAGAACAAACTTAAGAGTGAAGGAACAAATATGTCAGTAGTAGAAGTCCACGAAGGTTGCCTGGGAAAATGAGGAAAAGTAAAACAAATTACTGTAGCCCGTAGACATTCTTCCAAAACATATGAAATCGTTCTTATCATGTATTATGTATACTGATGCGATATACATTATTGAATTTACAAAATACCTCTAGTGAGTGCGTGACTCAATCGACTCTCACAGTCTCATTTACATATTGCCCAGGAACTGTTTCTTGAATGCTATAAATTTCTTATTTTTACGTGTGATTTGAAGAAAATTATCAGTGCTATGCCGTCTGATTATTTCTCTATACTCTTGTTCAAATCAATTTATTGTTAGAATGTGTGTCACAATATTTCTGAAATGAGCTTTGTTATGCATGTCTGACCATGAACTGTCCCATGCAGGTGTATCCCAAAAGGTCATTTTGATAAACTCTGAAGACCACTAGGGAATCAATGGATTGAGTTTTTGGCAATCTAAAGAGTGATAAAGTCATCATGGCCACTGGCATTTGAAACTGATCCAATTTTAGTTAACAACTTTTATAAACTGCACTGAAAGACCCATGCTATACAGTGCGTATCAAAAAAAGTTTACACTTAGAAAAAATCCTGTAAAATTATACATTTGTAATATCCTGAAGATTTTTCCACATTTCAACATTGGTAGACATCCATTTAAACAATATTTCCGCTTGAGTGAGCACCACTTACTTTTGAAAAGTTAGTGAAAAATGATTTGCGCAGAACTTTGAAATAGTTATGCGAATGAAGTAGACCTTAATCATGAATAACACGTGGAATTTAGCTAGTAAAATTGATTTGAAGATATCTTTTACCTTTTTTAACTTGTTTCCTTGCCCAAACCACTTCGAGGAGTGCATTGCGCTCCACCCCACTCCCACAAATACCGAGGCCATCATGACGATATTTGCTTTACACTGAGCTATGATTTACATAAAATGGCTTAGGCTTGATTTTTATTTTGTTAATCATTGTCAAGCTTGGGAAACGTGTGGAGAAACAAGTATTAAATGAAAAATGAAATGTAATCCCACTTTTAATGATAAAAACTTAGTGAAAAAATGCTAAAGATGTCTGATATAAACTTTTGTTCATATTCAGTTATGTCCTCAGATCCAGCTGGCACAAAAAGGGCAAAGGTTGTGTTTACTCAGTGTTGAAATTTCAATTTGGGTGGCAAAATTGTTAGAAAATGCTTGAATGTATCCGCATTATTTCAATTGACTAAAAGTGCAAGGGAAATGTATGAGAAATGTTTCGCAAGGTAAGATTGATTTCGCCCTTTCCCCTTGACACAGCGTACAAACGAGCATTTCTGCGCAAACAGATTTCTGCGAGCTTTACAAAAATGGACAGTGCTCACTCAAGTGTAACATTCTGTCAAAACTTTTACTTTCATTGGATAGATGAGACCCAAATCCAAGATTATATGCGAAAAAATTACGCACATGTTATATATTTTTTAATTCCCAGGGCTTTTTCAAAGTGTAAACTTTTTTTGATACGCACTGTATAGTGCCAAAATCCACAGTCTGTAAAAACAGTTATTGGTTTCGATGGTTTGCAGTATACCGAGGTACTTTTTTGGGTTCTCAGTTTATCTTTTATCTGCCATTTAATGGTAAATGGTTGTGATTGTTATCATTCACAGTCTGAAGGATACACAATCGGGAAATGATGGACTACATTTTCATTGTGTTTTAAAAAGTTATTGAAGTACGAAGTTTATACACATGTATGATATTTTCAATTCCTAACGATTGGACATTGTGTGAAAATCAAAAGTAATGAGTTAAAAAAAAATGAATGCCTTTGGGCAGAAAATGGCATACCATAATTACTACAGGCCCTACCACTAAAAATCCTTTCAATTACATATGTGTAAAAACCTCTGTGGATTTACTGTGTCATGCATGTTTTATCGTCATGTCTTTTATTGGCACGGAATTCCACATAACAGCATAACATTCATATATAATACGAAATGTATACAGAAAAAGAGAAAACATACCCTACACACAAGATATGAGTTAGCTGAGTTATCAACTGTAATTCTAAGCATGTTCTGACCCCATCCACCCACACACACTTGCAAATTTGTTCATCGGCCCCTGGCAAAATTTCAATTTCGATTCTTTAATTTCATTTCGATTCAAACATAATATAAGATAGATAGCTACATGTATGTATAATAGGTGAACATAGCTATATGACTATGGTCAATATTTTGTAATAATTTGGTGGACTTTCTATCAACAGAGTAATGAAGTGTAAACACCTTGACTGTAACTTCGAGAATGATGTCGGTTTATAAAGCATACATTCTCTTGAAATGAATGGTTCATCCCTTCTCATTGGCGGGGGTTGGGGGCACCAGTTCCTATCAAAGATACGCTTCATATCCCCTTGTGAATACACTATAGTTATCCTGACATGCCTGATACAACATGACGGTTGTCCCTTGAAAAGGAAGTTCATTTAGGTCACATTGCGTTCACACTGTGAGTCACGTGGTCTTGTTCATCGATTCATTTCCGATATAATGGAACGTTCCAACTTGACAGGTTTGACTTGATAAATAATGAAGAACATTCGCTAAGGAGTTCATCACTCGTGTCATCCTGGTATATTTGAACTAATTCTCATTCATCATTCTACCTATTCCTCCATAAAAAGGGATTTCCCAGTGAAATACTAACGTTGCAGTACAGCAAACGCAGTGCCCGGGGGGGGGGGGGGGTACTCGACCAAAAAAGTCGTAGGTATGTCCCGCGGGCGAGACAAAAAACGGGGGCCTTGGAGCGGGCTTATTGTAAAAAGGAGGGTCCTCGGAACGGGCTTCGGAACTACAAAAGTTTGTGAAAACGGGGGTCCTTGGAACGGGTCGCCTGCGCGTCAGTGAGTGCGTCTTTATGGTGCGTATGCATCCTATGGTGCGTATGCATCCTTATGGAACGTGCATGCAGCTACTACCCCGGCGGCACGGGCCCCGGGTGCGCTAGCGCAGAGGCGATGGTCGGACAGCGCTCTGCGGCCGCTTTTCACCAAATTGCGGCTCATTGTAGCAGATCAATGCGGCTGGAACGGCGTAACGGAAAATATGCGAAGCTTTGGAGCGGATTTCTTTCTTCTTTTTTTCTCGATAAGAAGAAAATGCTATGCTTTGGAGCGGCTTTCTTTGTTTTTTTTTCTCAATTAGAAAAAAATGCTATGCCTTGGAACGGAAATTTGAGTGTAAAAATGGGAGTCCCCTCCGCGGCACATACCCACTATGCATTATATACTGAGTGCCCCCCCCCCCCCGGGTGATTATGTTTCCCTCCCGTCATGCATCTTTCAGGAATTAAAGTACCACCTGCATGGGTTTAAGATGATTTTAAAATAAAACGCGAGAATCATGATCCAATAGAGGTTGAAACACACCTCCGTCAAACCCAATTGTAGGGAGAGAATATAACAGATATGTTTTAAGTAGAAAGATTGAGAGATAATAATGACTATCATTCATCTGTCGGTGAGGATGAATCATAAAATGTTCTTTAAGTTTACTAGTATCACATTTTGAGGACCACATCTGTGAGTTGGGATCAACAAGACACCACGGATAGCCATCATGTCATACGTCTGCAAGCAGATACTGTCTTTATGGTATGATGGTTGTGCGAGGTTTGTGAATGAGATTTCATTTAGTATAACCAGGGGCAGGGGTAGATCTCGAGGTATTCAAGGAGTGAAAAAACAACAGGAGATAACGGGTGAAAGAAGAATATACTGTCCAAAATAAAAAGGGAGAAAATTGAGAAAATGCATAAAATCGGAGATTTTGGCCATCATGAATTTACTGAAAATAAATATATTTTGGTCATGTTGCCCTAATCTCAAAATACCGCTGTTCTGGGTATAAGATGTGATGGATCAGGTGGGGAGGGGGGGGGGGTAATATCTTACCAATACACCGGCCCATACTGGTACAGCATAGTAAGACAGACGACATTCAATACTGATAGCGATGATACCAGCTAAGACAATTGCTATACCAAAGATGATATGGAACATACCAGTCATCTAGGAAGAGAGAAACATAGGTTGAAAAAATGAATTCCACTCTGTAAATATGATTATCATTATCATTAATATACTCTAAAAGGAGTCAAAATAGGTTTCCATGGTAGGTAGTAAGAAAAACAGGTCATGATTGGTGTAAATCATTAACAACTGACGCAGGCCTAACGAGGCAAAACGTTTGAGACGGCTAAAGATGAGATATTATGCATTAATCTGAAATAAAAGTGAAACGAACGAGCCAAGAAAATTGTAATTTTCTATCTTTCTGATTTATTTTGTCCTTTTTGGTGAAACGAATCTGGCATGTAAAAATCGAATCGGCTAGATAGCAAAGTTTATTCGACGAGTGAAATGATATTGAAAAATACCACGGAATTATTTAACCTAAAACAAATTCAACTTTTGTGAATGGTTTTGGGACAGCTACCTCAAATCACCACCAGTATACCAGTGCCTTTAAAGATCTGTCATCGAAACGCAACAATGTTCTCGAGTGTGTAGCTTCATGTTTTGAGAATATCGTTCTTCCGTACCAGAAATGAGACACTATTATAGTCAGATAATATACAGGAAATACCTTTCAATTCGGAATGGGGTTTAAATCTTAAAAATTAAGCCAGATATTTTACTAAATAAAATTATTTTCAAATTAGGATCTTAGACTTTGGATGAGACTGCCTGTCATGTGAAACCATGTCGAGTCTAGTTTGAACGTGATAGGATGGACATGAAATGGACTAATAAAGAGACTGATGAACAATGGAACATTGACAATAAAACATATTTATACAAGAAAGAATATCAGATAAGGAGGATTTCGTCTCGAATGATTTCGATGTATTTCACCATAATGTTGCTTGCTTACTTTTCATTGATTCGAAAAATCATGTCGATGCCTCCATTATTCTTTATATCCAGGGGGGGGGGTGATGGTACATCGTTATCATCGATGGTGAATAATTATTATTTCTTCTGCCAGCTACTCACATTTCAGAAGGAAATAATGTTCACTTTATCTACCTTTAGCCATACAGTTTCTTGATGTTCTCTTTCCAATATTCTGGGGAACTCTCGTCGTCTAGTCCCCTCTTCTCTTCCCTCCAACGTTATCTCTTACGCTTTTTTAAGCATGTTTAAGTGGCCAAAGTATTTTGCTTTTGGAATGTACTTTTTCTCCTTCTCATACAGGCTCCTTAATTTTATAATTCGCTTATGAATTATATTTTCCAACATTATCAATTTCTTCGTTGAACATATCATGCTTCAATTTCTTCTTCAGAATGATGATTAATGCCGAGGAAATAAAATGGAGTAAAGGATATTCTGCTGTATCCGACATTCCATATGAAGGCACTATAAAGAATCAGTTTCAGAATGATCGCTGTTATTCCCCATAGTGATAGTAAACATATAAGTCTGCAATCAAATTATGATTCTGGACATTTATCATGATGTTCTAAAGTAGGACAGACGGGTTCCTGCGAATATGCTACATCCAGTTTTGATTTCAAGAGAGGGACATGATCGGATGATGTAGCATATATTACATTATCAAATGACATCAGCAATAATGTTATCATCAATAATAAAAAAAAATCATTCGAGTTATGGGGATAATGATGCCTAGTCTGTCTCATATTACAGCATCATCAATTTTGATTACGGTGCAGTATGCAATAAAATCACATCAGAATAATCGAAATTATTCGCGGTGAATAACACCTTAATATAATTAAATGTATATTATTCAAATTGCCATTTCGTCATTTATCTAGTTTTATATTAGTGCAATCAATTGCAAATGTAAACTAAGCAATGCCCTTAAAAGTGTATAATTTTAGCATTTCTAATGATGTATTATGTGTTTTTATCATGTGTGACCATAACGTATTTCCATGCGCTATCATGGACAATAAAATAATGAATTGAATGAATTGAACCAAAATGGTATTCTCACCCGAATAGAGATACCAGTAGATGATGTATCCTCACATTCTGGATCTCTTAAAGCAGCTAGAGATGGATTGAATTCATATGATGGAGGGCGTTGTCTGGTGCTTCCTGATGTTGGGAGTGATGGGATGGGTTCCTCTTTGGATGGCATCTTTATTGAAGTCATTTTGATCTTAATCACTCTACCTCTCAGATTCAATTATCGGACCTTCAAATATATCTGTTAAGTTGTGGAAAATTGTAAGAAAGTTCTAAGCAATTTACATTTGGAGGGGTAAATTTCATCATAAAATTCCCGTAATCTTTAAAAACCATAGGTCTATTTCGATGACCCATTTTATAGGCATTCCGTGACGTAACTTATATACTCTCACCAATATATGAAAAATCTTTGAAACAATGAAATATATTTACAACAAATACTAGTATGATACATGCACCAAATACTGAAAGATTCAATATAACCTCCATTGAACTAAACAATGATTTTTTTTAAATATAATATTCACTCAGTTTTAATTGTGTCATACGAACGTGCAATCTGAACCAAACAAACAATACATTATTACGATTAATCCTGAGACAAATTATATTTAAGTCAAGTCTGGCTTTTTGTGAGCATGATGATAATTACCCATTCAATGCATACCGCAGAATTATGAACTAGGCATTCTTCCAAAACCTCGTGGTTATATTTTTTTCGGAAATAATGAAAAGGAGATCTACTTAAACTAACCAAACATCATTTCAATTAAATTAATTTCATTGTTTTTTTTTCCTAAAATATTCTACTTTTTTTTTCTTCTTCAATTGTAATAGTGAAATAATTCTAAGGAATGATTATACGAAACATAATTCATATTGTTCCGATAAGTCAAAAGTAAAAAACAATTATATTGTCTGTATAGGCGTTTGTGAACTGAAGTACATGAATGTATTAAGCCTTTTAGCGTGTCGGTTCCCCCCCCCCCCGATTTTCCTGATAATATTTTTGTTTTCAATTTATTGTTTTTTTTATTGTTCTACACGATTTGGTTTTGGAGCTCTCGTTATAAGTTTTTGAAATCCTTCCGTCTGATTGGCTCATGGAAAATTTGTCAATAAAAATCAATGCTAAGATTGTTTATGAAATACTCCCCTGAATAACGTGAGCTATGAATAAAACTGACAGAGAGTAGAAATGTTGCTCCCATCACGCAACTATTATTATTTGTTATACCCGTTACCATGGTATCATATCAATGTATATATTGTGTAATATAATTGTTTCTGTTATCTCCGAATATTAGTCGCTTGTGCAATTAGTATAATTATGACTACAATGTTTTTGTACACCAGCAATTAATTAAGTTCTCTATTTCTTGAGTCGTCTCCTGTAGATTCTGTTGACAACATTCTCATCACACGCACGACTCAATATACTCCTGCTTTCTTCTTAACGAAAATCCAGCTCGAACAAAACACCATTTTCTTTGTTGGACCTGTTATTAGTAATTTCTGCCTTTGATTTATGAAAACGGAAGATTTTTTATGATTATAATCCATCGATTAATTTGAAAAATATGAAAAATTGTCGATATATAGATTCTGCTCAAAGTAAACATTGTTTTCTGGTTATAATGCTTTCCTTGAGTGACACTCAGTTGCATTTTTACATTGAATAAATAAAATGAGTTTACATTATTGCATAAAGATGGACGTTGAATTATTCATTATAACACAATCAAAAGAGTGATTCGATTATCGAAGAAATAAATTATCAATGGTAAACCAACCTCCATCAGGGCTATGTCTTAATTGATGACATTAATACGGTATGTTTACAATCAGATAAAGACGTATTCAAAATTAAATTCAAATAAACTATAAAAAAAACCAGGGCGATTAGTTTATCTCAAATATAAGATACAACAGTAAATCCTACTTAAGAAAGCGACTGTTTTAATAATGCTACATATCGATAATGAAACGAACACTTTAAATCATATCAACATTTTAAATATCAGTTCACTGATGGAAAGTAGTATTTCATACATTTCAGTTTCTTTATCAAACCCTAATTCTAAAAATTCAATGTTGGCACCGGATAAACAGATACTCACCTCTGTGCGGTAGTGAAAATAGGAAGAATTTTGCAATGAATCGAAGAAGTTAGGTTATCAGTCAATGAAAAATTATTAGCCCTAAGTACATGTCTGAAAGACGACACACATAGAAAGGAACCAAACACACACCTTCCAGGGTCAAGATACAACTTTGATCTTCTCTCTTCCATCACAAACCAGATAATCACTAAACTGTGTTGACTTCTTTACCACAACTCATACCACCCATCATTATGGTGCAAGGTACAAAATAAGAGCCTACCACCCCTGTATGTTCCACTCCTCACTCTTCGAATCCTTCCATCAGTTTCAAACCAACTCTCTTTACTGTACCTTCAGAAAGTGAACTTGATCTTAACCGGAAATGTTGTGAAATTTGTGGATAAAACTAAATGCTAAGAAAACATCTTTTTCTTCTCATGACCCTGGTTATAAACTTTGTGCATAATAAACTTCTAAACGATAGGCTATGAGCCATGCAATCAAATATCTTAACAAAATAGAGAACTTTTAGTTTAGGGCCACAATATTCCAGGTTAATAAGGTCCGGAATAGAGCCAATTGTGTCACAGAAAATGTCAGAGTGTACTGTACCCACTCCGTACGTATCTCACCCTACTCATCTCTATTTTTTAAATATTTCTTTCCTTTGAAATCTTTAAAAAATCTTTAGTCAAATAAAAAACAATGAAATGGGGGAAAATAGATAAAAGATGACAAGATAAGATTGAGAATGGGTGAAGGAGAGAGAGAGAGGGGGGGGGGTGGATGGTTGGGGTTAAAATAAAACAACATCGAGGAGAGAAGTTTTTACTTTTCAATTCAATTTATTTTCTACATATTGAGTAAAAATAAATCATACAATATCAGTACAATCCCTTTCAGTCACCAGTCTCGATGATTGAATAATACTGCTTCCAGTGATCCCCTAGACATGCTAGACGTGGTAGTTTGAATACCCTCAAGGAGTTTTCACCCTCCCAGTCGAAAGACCCTGTGGTTGAAAAAGGGTTCATTTGTCTGAACCTTCAAGGGTTCAAAATGTTGAAGACTAGACGGTAGATCTTCCCCTTGCATTGATTCCACTAATTACAAATACTTGTCGATTATCGGACACGTTTAACCATCCACTATTACAAGATTTCTAGTCATCATTGATATTTTTCGGCATCACCAATTTTTCCAAAGGGCAGATAGCTCTGGGGAACCTTGATTTAAGCTACGCCTTCCATTGTTCTCTTCATCCATTTCTTTCACAAAATATTTAAATAAAAGAGTTGCCAAAGCTGTTGTACATATATGATTTCCCATATATATATATATATATAATATATATATATATATATATATACACATGTATATATATACAGTATATATATTTAAAGAAAGTAGTAATTGTAATTTCATTTGACCGCACCACGCTCATGATTTATGTCAGTTTATAAACTGATTCTTTTTAAATATATTTCAATCAAAACTTTAAATTACAGTCAATTACAATCGACCAATTAAAAAAATTACCTAAAAGAATTTCGCCCCGATGAGCTACCGAAATAAAAATTGATTTGCACAGTTTTTCTTCACTAAATCAACTTCCTGAAACCACAGTGGAAGAACAGAAGTGACTTCATAATTGATTATTTCCTTGTATTGTTTTGTGATATATATCTTCCTGTAATTCCAAAACACAGCTCCTATGGTGCTAGATGTCAATCATGATGTGTCCCAGTATATACTAGTGAGGGGTTTTCACATATCACTAAAAGCATGTTATAACTACCCTATCATCTTAGAAATTAATGTAAAAACAATATATGAAAGTTTGCATGTATTTTCAAAAAGAGTGCTTAATTGACTTCTTCTTTTTTAAGTTTCAGATCCATTTATCGGGTGAAAGAAATTGTCTTACCTTAATGTAATTGATTTGATGATCCTCTCTCAGACCCAATCAAATATTAATTGATGATAGTGAACATCAAATCCAAGCATCTATTCCTGGACAGCTCAGGCCACGAATAAAGCTGTCTCTTATGGTTCAGCTCCATCAATGAAATGGAAACAAGCCGCCAAACATGCCAAAAAGACGATCGAAATGTAATTCTACGAACGATATGTCTGTGTATCGAAATAACTACATACCCTTTTTGGCAACACTCTTCAAACTTTTGATGGACGACTTTTCGTACTTGAGTCAAATCCAACGTGTACTTGATATGCCAAATGACAGATAGAAAAAGAGATTTGCGGGTCGCACTCTCGTTTGCCAGCCAAATCTCCTAAATATTCGAGAAGTTGAGGATAAAAACATGAACTTTTTTGTTGGAAATCAATATTCAAAGCACATGGGATTCACAGTCATAAGTATGCTAATGGTACTTTTATTCATCTATTAAAATATGATGACATGTTTGGTAATAAATGTCGAAACAGCTTTGGCACAACTTTATTGTATATTCGAGTTGAAACAATACGATTGGATTGAAATAAGAACACGAAGTCTACAACTTTACTACAAAAAATCACACCACACAATGAAGAATAAAATATCAAGGAAAAGAAAAGGATAAGTTTGAAAGTAAGAGGGAACTGATCAATCTTTGTATGTTGATGAGTATAACCTGGTTTTAGGTACAGTCATCCATCATGAAATATAATCTCACTATCATGGCTTGAGAGAGGAAGTGAATGAATGCAAAGACAGAGTCAGCAAACGGTCCTTGTTAGACAAGTTAGGATCGCTTTATAGATTTTTTGAAACGCAATTGCCTCCCGTTTTGGGGTCACATTTTTTTCTTATTGTCAGGAAATTATGAAAAAAAAATCTACAATCAGTTTGAGCCATTTTATTCATGAAGTCCTGAATCCACCCATGGTAGATTTATAAAAGTATATGAAATCTAGTTACAAGTAAATCAAAGCGTTGCTAACAAAACTTTAAAACTGAGTTTCATTTTCATAAACTTGTGACATCGAAGTCACAGAAGCTTATAAAAACTGTAATTGGTCTGGACGTTTCGAGCATGTAAACTCGGATCTTCATATATCCGACAGTCCTTTTTCAGGGCGACTTTACATGGAGACACTGAAAACCTGATGTTCTAGCCTTACCACCATGCAAACCTTCAAAACTCAAGATAAATTTTGTAGCCAAGGCATTATAAATAACCAGTGGCGTAGACAGGTTCGTACACCTGGGGGGGATGACTGGGCTGCCAACGCTAGCGAGGGAGCGAAGCGACCGAGAGGGGGGAGGGTGTGGGAGGGGGGTGTCCCCCCTCCCACGGTAGGGAGCTTTTGCAATTTTGAACTTGAAATCGTGCAATCTGATGCATACTTAATGAGGTAAAATAACACACACAAGCGCGCACGCACACACACACACACACACACACACACACACACCCTCTCACATACACACACACACACGGGTGCGCGCACCACACACATACTACGCCTTGAATGGACAGACATACATCGACAAGATCTACACACCGTGGCATACGAATACAGAATGGACTGACACATAGTATTGCATATTGAACCACACTACGTATTTATTTATCTCTGTGAATTTTGCTGTTACACCTCTTCAGAAAAAAAAAAACAATGTCAACTGTGTACACGCAGGTATAGTCTTTGTTGTCTTGATATGGGTATGTGGTTATGAATGAAAACAGCCTCTGTGGCCATTTGTGAATAGAACACATAAACAACAAACAAATAACAATATGTCTGTTCATTATAAAGCATAATGAATACGTACATACTATGCTTTTTTTTACCTCAAAGAAACAGGCATAGTATCCATAGATGGATATTGGCTGACGGCTCATTAACATACAGATACAAAAAACATAAACAGTATCACTATGATCCATGGAGTAACAATACTGCTTTGTAAGTTTGTGAAGAAATCGGAACCATAACGGCATTGCATCGTTTCAAATTAGGGCATTATTTACTTCTATTTGATCTCAGTCTTATAATAATAATAATAATAATAATAATAATAATAATAATAATAATAATAATAATAATAATAATAATAATAATAATAATAATAATAATAATAATAATAATAATAAGACATGACAATATTGCCAAACTTATCCATTGGCAACTACTGAAGGATCGCGGTAAAATGACTTGTGATCACGCTTGGGAACATCAGCCACAAACGATCACCACGATCAATAACAGCACCATATATTGGAACTGTGGCGTACTAACGGATAGAACCATCAACTGCAACAAGCCGGACATCATCGTCAGAGACAACAACGTAGTAAATATCATTGAGGTCTCTGTTCCCCACGATATCAACATTGCTGTAAAGGAAAGAGACAAACGGCTCAAGTATCAAGACCTAAGGATTGAGATCGAGAGGATGTGGAACGTGAAAGCAGAGGTCACACCAGTCATCATTGGTCACTCAGGAATGGTGAAGAAGGGAATGGAAGCCTGCATAACCAAGATCTCTCCTCACCTTCGGATGTACGACATTCAGAAGGCAGCTATCTTGGGTACAACCAGATTGATAAGAAAGACTCTCGGACATTAGTAGTGTAAAGTTCCTAGTTGCACTTGAAATTACTTGGTGCTTTTTGTTAGAGCAAAGTTATTCAAGAAAAAAATACGGACTTGATCCTGTTTAGAGGAATAATAATAATAATAATAATAATAATAATAATAATAATAATAATGATAATGATAATAATAATAATAATAATAATGAGCTTGCTTGGAACAGCTCATATCTTACGGAAGGTCTTGAATTAGAAAGAGAAGTGAACAATGAGAAGAGGACCCATTTGATAGAATATAGAACAATAACCCTAGATTTCTGGAAGAAGTCCGGTTGCTGTTTAATATACCAACATAACATCAAGTTGTGGACAATGGAAATAATAATAATAATAATAATACAAATAAAAAATAATACTAATACAAATAATAATGCTAATACTAATAGGTTCCTTTTATCTCGCATTTCAAGACAGGGTAAATTCACACTGCGCTTTATTATTATTATTATCATTATTATCATCATCATAATTATTATTATTATTAATATTATAATTGTTATCATTATTATTATTACTATTATTATCATCATTATGACTTATTAAGTAACCGAATATCATTCCC
The DNA here is from genome assembly GCF_037042905.1 of Lytechinus pictus. Lineage (NCBI taxonomy): Eukaryota > Metazoa > Echinodermata > Echinoidea > Temnopleuroida > Toxopneustidae > Lytechinus > Lytechinus pictus. The sequence continues at coordinate 19,499,890 of NW_026974140.1, forward strand.
CAAAACCTGGGGGGGGGGATGATTGTACATGCCATCCCCCCCACCTTGTGAGGTGGGGGGGATGCATCCCCCTCATCCCCCCCGTTGTCTACGCCCCTGTAAATAACGATAAGCGACAGCCAGCTTAGCACATTGTTTTGACAGCTTTGATTTATTCATGAAATAAGTATTGTCTCTATCATGTCAAATATAATAATTCATTATTATCAAGATTATTGTACAATAGTTAGTCTTTCATACAGAAACTATATTCTAATAAGATGTGCAGTGGTTTTCACAGTACACCATGCATCTTTCTTGGGCAATTGTTTGCCCTGGAAATGACCAACAATTGCCCAAGAAAGATACATGGTGTACCGTGAAATCCATTATATACATCTTCTTCTTCGCCATGGAAACCTTTAGAAGTTACCATAGGTGTCGATTTCGTGTGATGATTGGGGGGGGGGGGGGGTGATTGGTGTCTGAGTCCCGGCGAGAGTGTTGGAGGCGGGTATCCCCCCTTCCACGGTAGGGACGTTTTAAAAAATTGACATGCGAAAACCTCATTTTAGAGCATACTAAACTCACTTTTTAGGCCATAATATTGTAGTTAACTTTCACTATTGAATTACCATATATTGTAACACACAAGTTTCAAGTATTTCATATCAATAAAAAGAACAAATCAAAACATTGACAGTAAGGGGAGTAGGCCTACTTGAATATGGAATAGCATATCTAAGTAACGCTTAAAACAACCAATAAGAACACATTTATTGATCATAAGGTAAAAAAACATATACAAATACAGTTCCGTGTAAAGTCAAAATGTCATTTCTATGAGATAACTACATGATTTTTTTAATGTCGTGTCAGATTCCGACTGTTAACATGGCAAAAACAAAATAAAGAAGTATCTTAAAAGACTTTTCAAATAGTTTATATAGAAGTCAAATCTATTTGTGAGATTTAGGGCCTATACATCATCTTCTTGGAAGATGTTATAGCGTAAGCTTACATTTTAATGGATCGCCTGAATTGTTGTTTAAACAATTTTGCTTGTATGCACCATCGAAAAATGAGAGAGGGCCTAAACATGTGCATTTATTCATGGCTCATGAAATTACCCTATATCGGCAAGTTCACTTATCACATATGTATAGATGATTGCGTTAACTATTTTCAAAACAGACTTGTCAACTTCAGAAAAAACAACAACTAAGGATTAACTGATTTGGGGAACGATTCTTTTTCTTATTTGTACTTCTTTCTTGTCAAATTTTATTGATTTTTATTTTAATAAATTATCGATTTTTTTCTGGAGATATACTGTTTTTTATGCCCTCGAAATATTGGGAGATGATTGTACAGGCCACTCCCCCCTGAACTTTTTTTTGGGGGATATATCCCCTATCCCCCCTCTCCGGGATCGACACCCATGGAAGTTACAGTCGAACAATTTTCTTCATCGTTTGTGTGCGTGCGCGCATGCTGGGGGAATATTTATATTTAGTTTATTCTTTACAATACAGCCCGTGTGATTGATTGATGAGGGAGGATGATAGTGTCAGATGAGAACAGGAACATGATTCCCAAGATGATTTGAATAAAGGATAGAATTTACATAGTATCACTCATGATCACAAGTTTGATGATCCCCATGTCAGTTCAATCAAGAATTACAAAGAGGCGACGTGTTTCAAAATATTTAATCAGGAATTGATTAAAATAGTATTTTCTGATCGTTTATATACGTACGTTGGCCTTGCTAAATATTTGAAGCAATACTGGATTTGATAAAACATCGACCGAAACCAAATTGAAAGTTGCTTGAAAAGAAACGCAGATTGATGGAAGACTGAACAATTTCGAACAAACAATAATAATTGTGGACTTTGTTACATTATTTAAAAAGAATTATTGTAATCACTATATTGTGATTTCCATCTACCCACATGTGATGTACATGTAATGGGACAACTCATCCATTTACCTGTTTACTCCTCTAAACAAAATCATATCTAATTATATTCTTGATCTATTGATTATCCCCATGAAGGGGGGGGGGGACCCGAAAATGTCTGATAATTAAGTCTATATATAAATGGAAGAATTGTTTCATACCGATTGTCATTATCTAATTTTTCAAACAGCCGCAAACTATTCCTTGCCCGATTTCACCTTCTGTTTTTTATTATTATTATTATCGGACAAATTAGCAAGGATTTTTCTCAGTTAAGAATGAGGTGATCTCAAAATCACGAATGATATTCATCAAGAGTAAACCATTGGGTGTAAACGTAAAAACTTGTTCTCGGCATACCGAACTAAGGTTGAAAAGAGAAAATAAAACAGTAAAAAAATTAGATGTTCATGCAGCTTCGCTCCATGGAGATATGAAGACTTCCGTGCCCCCCTTTCCCTCTCATCCGACCCCGGGGGGGGGGGGCACTCGACCAAAAAAGTGGTAGGGGTGTGCCGCGGGCGAGACAAAAAACGGGGGCCTTGGAGCGGGCTTATTGTAAAAAGGAGGGTCCTCGGAACGGGCTTCGGAACTACAATTTTGTGAAAACGGGGGTCCTTGGAACGGATCGCCATGCAGCGTGCGAGTACGTGCGTATGTACCCCTATGGAACGGGCATGCGTGCATGATGCAGCTATACCATAGACGAGCTATACGCGGCCTCCGCTGGGTGCGCTAGCGCAGAGACGATGGTCGGACAGCGCTCGGCGGCCGCTTTTCACCAAAATTGCAGCAGATCAATGCGACCGGAACGGCGTAACGAAAAATATGCGAAGCTTTGGAGCGGATTTCTTTCTTTTTTTTTTCTCGATAAGAACAAAGTGCTATGCCTTGGAGCGGCTTTCTTTGTTTTTTGTCTCGATAAGACAAAAATGCTATGCCTCGGAACGAAAATTTGAGTGTGAAAATGGGGGTCCCCTCCGCGGCACATACCCACTATGCATTATATACATGCCCGACCCACAAACCGATAATTGGGTTCACGAACTGACTTTCTTTTCTTTAATGATTCAGCAGGGTTGAATGAGCCATAATAAGTGGCTGATCCAGGATCTGTTAAGGCAAGTGAATATCTAGGGGCTCACTTTGTCTTTTAAAAACTTTGTTGATAAACACAACAAAGGTCACAGGTCACCACATTTTCTGATTTGAGTGGTAACGGAGTGGGGGGGGGGGGGGGGGGGCTACATCGACAACTTATTGAAGGTGAAACATAATTACTGATGAATAGAACACGTACATTCTCCTGCTATAGCATTTCGTTGAAAAAGAAAATAGGAATATAAGCCTATAAGCCTATATATCAAAACTCCTTGGTTTTATGAACATGAAAGCGAATCGTCCGTGTTTCAATTTCCTTGAACGTCTAGTCACATCAATTGAGTCTGTTATATCATGTATATTGTTTAACATATCCAATTCTTTAGAACAACATGTATTGGCTTCAATTATAACAAAATAATTCCAAAAGTTAATGCTTTGTATGCAAGTATCTTCTTGAACATGACTGTGTAGTGTAGTTTAAGAAAGAAACTCATATGAATACTAAAACGATGTGAATTTTAATCCCATGCTTTGTTCCTACTCAACATCCCACCATGATAATGCAACAAACGAGGGGCGGCGCTATATGGGGGGGGGGGGGGGGGTGGGAGGTGTCAAGTAGTGGGGAAAACAAGCAAAATAATAGGCAGGGGGAGGGTACACCATCATACCCATAGTAAAGTGTCTGATGTGTACCGTGTTAAATGGATGGTCCGGGCTGAAAGTATTTATAGCTTAATATATAGAGTAGAATTCATTGAGCAAAATGCCAAAAATTTCATCAAAATCGGATAACAAATAACAAAGTTATTGAATTTTAAAGTTTAGCAATATTTTGTGAAAACAGTCGTCATGAATATTCATTAGGTGGGCTGATGATGTCACATCCCCACTTGTTCTTTTGTATTTTATTGTATGAAATTAGGTTTATTCAAATTTTCTCCTTCAAGAACTAGAAAAATTGGATTGACAACTGATTTAATGCATTAGATATTTATTGCTGCAACTTATTTCATTATAAGGGAGACATATTATTCACACAAGTATGAAATAATGAAAAAATTATGATTTTATGTAATAACATAAGAAAACGGAGTTTCTTTCTTAAACTACACTTCAACAGTCATGTTCAAGAAGATAAGGGGGTAAGGGTGGGTTTCACGGTGAAATATCGCAATCACACCCATTTTGATCAGTCGATGCGATCTAGTTCACTCTCAAGTAAAATCTAGGATTTCCTCCCTAGCAACCACATATGGTAATTCCCCTAGCAACCACGGATAATAACAAGGGATTTTTAGGTCAAGGCTGTCTGGTAGAGTTTCGGGGAAAGAGGTGATTTAAAGGGTATTACGATTAGTAAAGTAAGGTAAATACGATGATAATGGATAATCTATTAACAATGAAATATATAAATGTATTAAATTGAACCTATGCCAAAAAGTGTTACAAAAACTAATTTGTTAAGACCTAAAACCTACATAAAAATGAAAGCATAATTTTTTACAGGAAGCTCTAAACTACAAATTTAAACAAATTTCTAGGACAAAATAAAACAAAAAAAACGCATGTTGATTGTGATGTGAATAGAAAAACAAGAATACATTTGACGGTGTCAGCGCTCTTGAAATTATTGTTTAATATTGTATTTTTTATTATGAAACAAATAAAACATAAGTTTTGAATGAAAATGATTGTGTATCTACGGAAAGTATTATCAACACTTTCTGGGAAATCAGCAATCTGTGGCCTTTTGTTTTCTTTGTAGCTGTTTTGATATTTCAAGGTGCTGATTTTGAAAGGCAAAGTCCACCCCAACAAAGATGATTTGAATGAATAGATGACAATCATAAAATATAGCAATGGAATTTTTTTAATTAAAACGGATATAAAAATATTAAAACATTTTACAGTTTTTCCTACCTTTACGAAACAGTTATGCAGAAAGGGCGGCATGCAATGAGAGAACTAATTACGTCACAAACATACTTTAAATTGTGATTATCTTAATGTTTTCCTACAATCATGAAAAATACATTTCGATTCCACCTTTATTAGAACTGATAATGAATCAAGTTTTTTTCTCATAAAATTTACAAAAATCGTTTATTACAAGGATTGAATAAAAAAATTGTGTATGACATCATCTTTCTCAGCTGCATCACACTGTTTTGAGCATAGACTGATTTATGAAATGAAACAAAGATGCATAACGTTATTATTTCACATTTTGATGTGATCTTAAGTGTTAAGCTTGCTCAATTTGTCTCTATCTATTCAAATCAAATTATTGTTGGGTTTAACGTTACCTTTAAGTTGAGCTCATGTGTTGAATAATGATCCACGTCAATCATGTTGAATTACCATCACTTTTGTTTTCTCAGCGAAGACAAACAATCCTTTGGCAGTGTCATACTTATCGTTCAATATAAGAATTGAAATTGTCCTTAGTAAGTCTAATGTAGTTTGACTACACTATGGGATAGTTAAGATATAGTTGGAGGATATTTGGCAAGATATAGAGGTCAAGAGACAAATCTTCTCTTGGCAGAAACCCAGGGAATCATGCGTATAACCCTATAGAGTTAAAACACAACATCTGATTTGAGAACACACCTTACTCGACAAGAGATAAGGGAAACAGAACACTTCCTTGGTTGCCATACCCATCCTGGGATAGTGACAAGGCTAAGGGTTTACAAGGTACTCAAACTTATTCTTCGTCCTTTCAGGAATTGTACTGTAACATTTCCTTTGACTTTGCTTCATTAATTTAAATAAGCTCAATTTCAGGAGTAATTAATACAGAGCTGCTGCTTTCTGAGCAACATTTATTAATTTGCTAAATCAATTTGAAATTATTCATGACAAAGGCTTCATTTATTACTTGTTACATTCTAAAGCAGTATTATACATTTACTTGATTTGAACACTGATCTAAAATGAAGCAGATATTAAAAAAAAACAATTGAAAAGAAATATCGTTGGCTTACAGTTTAGGATGAAAGTATAATCGATACCGCGATTTGACCATAAACTGTTATACAGAATACTGTCAGAGGGCGTTAATCGTATTTTCATTATGTCGCGGACTTAATATATTCTTATTTCGCCGTCTGTAACCTGAATAAATATAAAGGAAACTTAGGATAAAAATCATTCAAATAATGAGGCAACACTCCGTTCCCATTGTGGCCTCAACGGACTGATCATATTCATAGTGAAGACCGAAATAAAGAAATCAATCATGTCATTTAAACGTGATGAATGCATTTAGCATTTTATTGATTTATAAGAATACGAACAAATATATACAAAACAAAACTTAATTCATACATCTTTGTAATCCATAATAATTGAACATTCAAATATTGTGCAATAAACATTATGATTCTTCGATTTAAAACATTTTGACATGTTACAATTAAACATAAATATCAGAGTGCAAATAGAAAAACATGTACCTAATAAATCCAAAAGTTATTTATTTTTCATAATGAACGGAAAATTTATCCTTCTTGGCCAAATTTTGATCACTAACTATACTAATGCAACCATGCGTTCATGATGACAGTCTCCTGCGTTCACAAATTATTCTAATTATTGTATTAAAAAAATCCCATATACCAGTATTCTTTTTCAAATTGCAATTGAAATGTTTATATTATGTATTTGTACTTTAATACTTTATCACTTTGTAACATGTTACTGAACGCAGAAATAAATCGAATCAACCAAACGATCGTGATCACATGTCAATTTCTACGTTGCATTCAATTGATTATCGATGTATCTAATGTGGGAATGATTATCCCCTCTCTCTAATTTGATTGCAAAAGAAGTATAAAAAATCATATTAAAATGTAACAATAAGTCTGACTCATAAAACTAGACAAGTCATAGTAATAAAATCTCAAATATACACACTGTAAAATGTCAAGGAACCAGTACTAATATCGTAATTGGTCCAATATTCAATCAGCTTTCATGGAGAGTTCAATATAATGCTTATCTTCCGAGTTGAAAACAAACGAACGTTGTCTTATACACATATGGAACAAAGTTATTGTTGAAATTTGATTGAAGAAAATATCCAGAAAAAGTTGAAGGAATTCTTTAAAAGTTATTTGTTATAATTCTCCTTACTTTCATTTTAAAGTTGTTACTCCAAGCCATTTGAAGTAAGTACACTGCGATTGAAAGTTTTCTTTTGTAATTTTTTAAAAAATCTGTAGTTGTATCGGCCTAGTGCGACAAGGCCAAACTAGCACGTAAGTTATTTTTCGAATACAATTTACATTTATGCCATATTTATCATAATATAACTTCTCTATGACTTGTTTCATTATAACCTGTAAATATGTGAAATTCTTGGTAAAAGAAATAAATAAATGAAAATCAAATTCATCAACTCACTCTTTGTATCCTAGGTTGCGGTGATGAATGTGTTTTGCTATAGGACCGTATTGGTGCCCCCATAAATGTAACTTTATCAGTTATTTCATGGTGGAAAACAATGCTTCCAATATTATATTATTTTCTTAATTCCACAACAAACTGAGAACAAAATATCAGCATATAAACAACTTTGATAAATACATTTGCCCCTTTACCTTTAATGATTGGGAAAATTCCAATCAAGTAATTATACTTTTGGAGACATTTACAGGCTCATAGTCTGGGAATGCATGCATCTAAAACACATATATTTTGTTTGCAATATTTCTGCACCTTTCTTCATTGTACCGATGCGGAAAGAAAACTATCTCTCAATTGCTCCCTCTATTGGTTAAAAAGGACAGGTGTGCAAACTGATGTGACTGCAAAACACAACCAATAAACCTTATTATCCCTAGCACAAATACAGGGGCTGCCGAAGCGGGGGGGGGGGGGGGGGTGGGCTTCATCCCCCACTTTTTTCCAAAACCGTGTACAAAAAACGTAAAAATTACCATGATTGTGATTTTTTGTATGATTAGCCCCCCCCCCCCCACTTTCGGCTCAGCCCCCCACTTTGAAAACCGTTCCGCGGCCCCTGAAATAGACTGGAATTCGTTCCTGGTATCACGGAGAGAAACTTGACAAAATATCACATAGTATTTTGTAAACAAGGGATATATTAGAGCACCATTTATGACAAATACAACGTTCCATTAATATTGATTAAAAATGCATGATGCTTTTAGCATCGATCGATCGATGACATGTCATTGGAAATAATATCATCAATTTTGTCGGTCTGAAATCGATTTCGTTGGTGGGATTGTGGTATCATTTACCCTTATCTGATTTCCAAAATTCCGAAATTTAATTTCCAGAAGCTCAATTCAAGCATTAAAAAAATAATGCAATCAATATCAATAATAAAAGCAATTTAAATATATCAAGGCCTACTTATGGCTTGAAAGTAATATTTCATCAAAAAAATCCTGTGTGGTGACAATGACAGGCTAATTTTCCAAAGTGTCATGTTGGATTAATATTTACATTCTATTTCTTTTTTTTCATGTTGTACATATAATCCATGACCGTTGATCATCTATTTACATTCAATAAGACCAAGAGCAAATAGCATTTAAGAAAAATCTTTGTCTGAATGTGTTTATGTATGATCGTATTTTACACACTTGTATTTTTCAGATACAAGGAGTTGATATTCTCCATCCGACAAGACCACATTTTCATGGGTATATTATATACCCCCGCTCATCGAATCTTGGTTTATTTGCAAAAAATGCCTTTACTTTCTCCACTCCCTGGGGAGCATTCCAAGAACTTTCATAATCATACAGCATCCATAGCTTGATCTAAATCTACATCATCGAGGTATGACACCATATTAACACCAAGATTCTGTAACATCATCCTTTCCATCTCAATTCCATACTGTCTACCTTGTTCGCTATGGATCAAAGCAGCTAAGCTAGTTGATCCTGGGGATACATCACCATCATCATCTTCTAATGAATCCATTCTTCTCTTATGATAATAACCACAAGGCATATGTATCATCATCTCCCTTGAGGAGCGTAAAGGGGGTGGTGGCTGCTGGTGGTGGTGGTGGTATGCGGTGGGATGAGGGTGCATCTCCATAATGTGTTGGTATCCCCTACACTCCCGGCTTGTACCGGGTGTGTTAGGATCCATGGGCGAAGCAGGGCGGTTGATATCTCGAAGGGCAAGACGCATTGAGCTAGCATCTAGTTTAGGTGGTCGATCGTCTAGCTGTTCAAGTTCAGCTGTCTCCATCTCAATAGCTTGGTTTACCCTTCCTTCTGAGCTGCTTTCTATAATAACAAAGATGGCAATGCATATCATAATTTAAGTACTTCGATTGTGAATATTTGTGCCAAAGATTGGAAAACTTCTCATCCCAGTTCCCAGTTCTGAAAAAACCATCAAGCTATTGTTCTTTTAATATACTTGTGGGTGTCATCAAGTTTTTTTTTAAATTAATATTTGTATTTTGCTTTTGGTACACTATTCAAGCTAGCATAGAGAGAGAGAGAGAGAGCTTAAACAATTAAAGATAAATCAAACTGTCTTTTGATGTAATCATACAATTTAGGAGGACTCAAGACTATGATGAACCGTGTTTTAATTGTTTTTTTAATTTGATTTCGGTGGGACCGTTTGGTAAGTACAATAAAGGTTGATGTCATTATGCTTTGGTTTGAGTGATTTAAAGTTGGATTGATGCCCGTGTTTTAATTGAAGAAACTTTCTGATATATATATATATATATATTTTTTTTTTTTTACAGAGAAATTTATGAAAATCTCTTTCACAAGAGCATTTGGAGAAAAAATTTAGAAGCTAGAATGCAAACCAACCTCTCTGGCTGTCGGTCCTGCTACTCCTTTCATCTGTTCTGAATCTACTGTAGAGTATAGGTGGGTACCTCTTAGTGAAGACATGGTATAAACCTAGATACAGTAATCCAGACAGACCAACTACGAAAGCTGAGGCACGGAATAAATTACGACTTCCAAACCGATCATAAACCAGTCCTCCTAATAATGTTCCTAGACCCTTTCCTGCAGGAAATAAGATTTAATAAGGAAAGAAAAGAGAGGAGATTTAAAATAGAAAAAGAAAGTTCACCCTCAAGAATATTGGGGCCTACATCATTTTACGGGCTTGTATATCAAACAAGAAAACAAATCTTAAAAAATAAGATTAGCAATTATGAAACGTAAAAAAAAATAAAAAAATATGTAAATATAATTTTGATTGGATTCCTAATGAGATAAAGATAAAGAATCACGTTCCCTTCTATTATAAAACAACAACAACAACAACTAAAATACATCAACAATAAGCCCTTTAAGAACCACATTTTCCCATCTGTCGTGTTTAATCATAAAAGAATATATATTCTGTTTTAGAAAGAGCCTCTCAAAATTATTTTCATACCCTAAAATTATATCTGAATACTATAGCCTTTTATAGGCCTAAGGCATCTTTCACAATCTAAGTTAACAGACACACACAGAGGGTGACCTATGCTTTAATTCATTGGAGCATTCAACATGATGTATCGCGTTATCTTTTCAGTTCCCTTGTGATTTATATATAATACATTGATATCAAGTGATAGGTGTAAACGAGAATATATATTTATCAAGTCAGTGTATAAGAGTCCAGTGCAATCCCATCAAGTAAGGATTTTCATCCTATAGTCATAACTATAGCCTGATTGTTATACACTATCTTTATCCCGTATTAAAAAAATCTATAGTCCATATTCGTGAAATATATTTCTTAAAAAAATATTATTGTCTACATTTGTCATATTTTTTTTACAGTCAGCTAATTGATTACATGTTTTGAGTGGAAAACCAATAGGTCTACCATTTAACACTAGTAATTCCTATTTTCGCTGTTCATACAAATCCTTAATTTCTGAATGGTTCGATAATTCAATAACCTCGCCCCCCTCATATAATACAATTCGATTTGACATGTAGAATGATCGTTATCTGAAGTAGATTGTAAAGTACTATTTTACATCGCTATTAACTTAGTACATATTCAAAATCTGTGTAATATAATACATTGGTTTATCAATGTAATTTGCTTCTGCTATATTTGTAATTATTTATCAATAAAGTTAATGAATATACTGAATTTCATAAATGTGTTATCATCAGCAGTATATAGTAATATATACTTCACCTTTACATGGCTATGTAGCTTTTATTTACTTTCCGTCTGAAAATAATAGAGATCACTGCGCAAGTCATTGTGCCATATAATGCTGACCTGAAGTGAGATTCTATCAAAAGTTTAATGATAATATCTTGTTTTACAGTACACTGAAAGCAATTCCTATTTGTATATTTTCACTATATATTCATATTTCTTATAATTTAGCCCCCATTATACTGTTACAATCATGGCAGTGTCCCCCCTTTTTTATTTATGTCTTTTATTAATTCAAATGCAATCACATGCACTATCACAAATAATCAAGGCAAATTGTGCTTGATTCCCTTTTTATTTTTTCAATTTCATTACGTACATTTTAGCATAGATTGAATGTGTAACTCGTTAGTGGGAATTAATGGTCAAATCTAATTTATATTACATTGCTTACAAACTGCATTCATTTTGAGATTTCACTGCATGATGATAGGGAATTTGGTAAGGAAAAATTTGGCAAGCAAAAAAAAAGTTATTGCTCCCAAATCTCCGTCATTTGGGAGCAATAAAATCTTTCTTGTCAACCTGATTTCAAGGAGGTACTGCCTATGGTAAATAACACACGCAGCATCCCCTGAAAAATCATGGGGGGGGGGGGTACCCCCACCACCCTTGCCTCCCAGGGCAATGCACTAGAATAAATATATTATTCCCATAACTATGTTGAGAACTAAATATTATTCTATTGCCAGTTTGTCACTTTTCCTCATTTTTGTCTTTATTTTGAACCACCAGCAGTCTGACAATAATATTTTCATATATTATCACATAACACCATTTTTTATTTAGAAACAGATAGAATATTTTGGCCTAATATTGACGCATTATGTACCGATTACAATATAACTACTTGAAGTATATATTCCAAGATATGCAGTATAAAGGATTTAAAAATACATTTTTAAATCTAAAAATAATTAGCACTATTGTGAAACATACCAAATCCCATATGAACGCTGGTGAAGACTGCTTGCAGTGTTAAGGCCAGACCTGGTGGTGCGTTCTGATTGGCATAGGATGTACAAGCGGCCCAAGATAACCCATAGGTGATTCCATGTAAAAGCTCAAAAGGTATGACTGCCCAGGGATTGCTGATTAGGGAGTATCCTAAGAAACGTACAGTATAGCAGAATAATGAGAAGCAGAGAGCTCCTATATGACCAGTGAAGCGTATAACACGGTTAGATAAAAACAAGAAGGGTATCTCTGCAATACAGGTGATAGTAAGTGTCAATCCCATCAGGGTATGAGATGCTTCAAGTTCTTGAAGATACAGGAAGAGGAATGTTCCAATGACTCCAAAACCCATCCCTAGGATACAGACTGTCACCAGGAATCCTAGGATCTCGGGTTTGCGGATGAGTCTTGGTATCCTTTGGCACTGTGCTTTGATTGAAGTCTGTAAAGGGAAGACGATAAAAGTTGCAAATACCACCGCGGCCAGCATGAAGGCGAGGAATAGATAGAATGCAGGATCAAAATGTGCTAGGCTCTTGGATGAATTCCTTGCGTAGTGGTCAATGAGAATACCAGAGATAAGAGAAAAGGCGCCCCATCCGAAAGCACCCCAGATACGCTGCTTACCAAAGTCATCATGTTTTTGTTGCAGTAATTCCATTGTCGTTGAGTGAAGTATTGGGGAGGTGGTGCATTGGAACGTCCTGCTAAACAATATCAAAATGAGCAAGAGAAAAAACGTGGAGAGGAAAGTTGAATCACCATGATCTCTTTCACTTCCTTCAGGTTCGTACTCATGGCAGTGACATGAGAATGAATGCTGTGTTGCATCACTAATATTCAGGTAAGAGACAAGCGAAATATTAAAAGACGTTGAATTCGTCAAAGGATTTCCGTTACTTCTTGAACACCATACATCAGCTTCGTTGTACCTTATATCATCTGACTGTTTTTGGTATATAACTGGTTCACATTGGTAACAAGATGAACCACTTTCCTGAGAAAAAGAATCATACGCTTCTCCACTATCATTACATCCACTAGTTCTGTTGACACTGACCATCTCTTGTTGAAGGAAACACAGAGTTTGTAAACAAGATTCCTCTCTCATCGCTGACGTAGAGTTGTCTTCTACCGTGCCCCTATTTTTCTCACATGATAAACTGTCATTGAGTGCTCTACAAACACTGTAACAGATACCGATCCTTGCACCACTGTCATCCTCTAATTGCACTGTCGGTGAAATCTCATTCAAGTACGGTGGAAATTCTGTTACATCCATTGGATGCAAAAGGTCTGAAGTCCTAAGACTGGGCACATCTTGATCGACAGGTAACTGTGTGGTGATGTTATGATATGCCCCTATTCTCATAGAAGATGGAACAAAAAAGGTCCCAAACAGGAATACTGTGGCACCCCCTATGGCTGTAATGAGCACGGCTCTATGGGTGTTAAAGCTATCAGCAATGCTTCCCCATAAGTGTGTAAAGATGAGGGCTAGGAGTGGTTCCAGACCTCTGATTAAACCGATCTGTGTCGCTGAAAGACCAAGTTGACTCATGTATAAAGGCAAGTATGGTACCAAGCTAGCCAAACCTAGAAGACAACGGGGAAACAATAAATAGTAATACCATTTATCCATTACATTAACATGGTGATCTAATATATATATATATATATATATATATATATATATATATATATATATATATAAATGTGTGACATTATACATGTACAACAGCTTTGGCAACTCTTTTATTTTAATATTTTGTTAAATAAATGGATGAAGAGAACAATGGTAGGCGTAGCTTAAATCAAGGTTCCCCAGAGCTATCTGCCTTTTTGGAAATATTGGTAATGCCGAAAAAATGTCTCTGCCGGGAATCGAACCCGGGCCCCCAGCTTTGAACGCCGGTGCCTTAACCACTAGACCACAGAGACGGGTTAGTGGCTAGGGCGACCCCGATCCGATTGACCATCAGATAGACAGATCTTCGACACTATACCAATTATAATTTCCTTTGTCGGGTGTAGGTGGGTTTTGAACAATGACAAGCCGCCATGCCTCAGCTGGATCAAAGCTACATTGCTTTGATACAGTACACGTATAGGGGAAAGTATACAAATGTGTGACATTATACATGTACAACAGCTTTGGCAACTCTTTTATTTTAATATTTTAAAATATCGAAGATCTGTCTATCTGATGGTCAATCGGATCGGGGTCGCCCTAGCCACTAACCCGTCTCTGTGGTCTAGTGGTTAAGGCACCGGCGTTCAAAGCTGGGGGCCCGGGTTCGATTCCCGGCAGAGACATTTTTTCGGCATTACCAATATTTCCAAAAAGGCAGATAGCTCTGGGGAACCTTGATTTAAGCTACGCCTACCATTGTTCTCTTCATCCATTTATTTAACAAAATATTAAAATAAAAGAGTTGCCAAAGCTGTTGTACATGTATAATGTCACACATTTGTATACTTTCCCCTATACGTGTACTGTATCAAAGCAATGTAGCTTTGATCCAGCTGAGGCATGGCGGCTTGTCATTGTTCAAAACCCACCTACACCCGACAAAGGAAATTATAATTGGTATAGTGTCGAAGATCTGTCTATCTGATGGTCAATCGGATCGGGGTCGCCCTAGCCACTAACCCGTCTCTGTGGTCTAGTGGTTAAGGCACCGGCGTTCAAAGCTGGGGGCCCGGGTTCGATTCCCGGCAGAGACATTTTTTCGGCATTACCAATATTTCCAAAAAGGCAGATAGCTCTGGGGAACCTTGATTTAAGCTACGCCTACCATTGTTCTCTTCATCCATTTATTTCACAATATATATATTTATATATATATAAACTCCTAACAAAAGTTTGGAAATCTGAGTTTGGCCATTAATTTTTCCAAACTCCCAACTTTACACAATACATGTATGATATCATTAAAAAGATCATTTAATTGTCTTTAAAATGATATCCTACATAATATGATTATGGTTCACATGGAGGTGCAGTGCCTTGAAATGTGGGGCAAGTTCAAAATTCAAAAGTTGCAAAATGTCACAATATTGAAAGTCACTGTTCGTTTTTTTATGTGGTGATGAGTGAGTTTCTCAGCGGTTTCTTTTGTTGTCATGCACCTTAACATCAACATTAACATGGAATCAAACACACCTCTGCACAAGCAAACACATAACAAACAAACAAACATGCATGGGTATTTCAAACCACGACTCAAACCATCTCTCAGATCTCCATGTTAATGTTGATGTTAAGGTGTATGAAAAAAAAAAGAAACCACTAAACTCACTCATCACCACGGAAAAAAAGAACCGTGACTTTCAATAATATGTTATTTTGCAACTTTTGAAGTTTGACATTGCCCCACATTTCAAGGCACTGCACCTCCATGTGAACCATAATTATATCATGTAGGGTATCATTTTAAAGAGAATTAAATGATATTTTCATTGGTATCAATCACACATTAATTTTCACTAAAACTGAGGAGGGATCATCGATCAGAGTCAGATTTCCAAACTTTTTTTGAAGGGTTTATATATATATAAAACATAACTAGAAAAAAAATGTCTTAATGGAACTTCAAATGCTTAATATGAAATCAAAGTAAGTACTTAATTGTCTTAATTGTCTTCATTGTCCTCGCATAGTCATATAGGCATACACGATATAACCTTGTTTCCTAAATATGCCAACTTTTACTGTATGAAGGCATCATTTTAAAACTTGGTAAAAATATAATAGGATGACGGGGAAATGAGAAAAATGGTTTATAAATTTATGGTGCCCTATGATATTCTGAGAAGAATGAATCCAAATTAGGAGCATTCTGTAAGCTATTTTGATGTACAAGCATGTAGGATGTACGGATTGAGACCCCACAAGTCGGAAAATGACAAGGGTGCCCAGGACTGGCAGAGAATCATATATACACCCAACGGATTCTAATCAGAAAAATGAAGTCAATGCGATCAATAATGTCATCTGCTTTGGTTGGCTTATGAATAATCAAGTTGTCTAGATGATACATTGCCTCTCATTCAAAATTTATGTACAGATCATAAATGTGAGGTTTACCGTAGTCTTCAACATGTAAAGAATTGTTAAATGCTGAAGCAATCAAGGATCGCTTTTCCAGATATTCTTGCAGTAAAGACAAGGTGTGAATCACATTGTTGTATATTATAGCAACATGGTGAGAACACTTTGTTGGCAGAAAGATTACTCAAAGCAGATTTCGCCAAAAGTGTAATTGCATTCAGAGATGCAGCAACTTAAAAAAAAATTCATTTTGTTCCTATAATCCTGTTAAAGGAAATATAACTTTAATTCCTTAGCGTTTTTAGATTATGCTTTGCAATCCCGCGTGGTAGAATAAGATATGATAATCCAATTTAGAAATATATTGCTATCTTATTATTCATAAATTATATATATATAATTCATGAATAATAAGAAACCAATATATGTACACACACACACATACACACACACACACACATATATATATATATATATATATATATATATATATTCCATTTCTTTCACAAAATATTTAAATAACAGAGTTGCCAAAGCTGTTGATCATGTATCATTTCACACACACACACACACACACCCACTCACACACACACACACATATATATATCTATTTATACATATATAACGATATTACTTTCCGCGTGTTGGACACAGATGAGATAAAAGAGACAAAGAGGTCATGCATTGTAGTTCCAACAAAGTTTAAATAAACTTTGTTGGAACAACTTCTTTGTCTCGTTTATATAAATATATATTTAAATAAATATATATTTAAATAAATATATATATTATATATATATATATATATATATATATATATATATATATATATATATATATATGTGTATATATATATAGTGTGAAAGAAATGGATGAAGAGAACAATGGTAGGCGTAGCTTAAATCAAGGTTCCCCAGAGCTATCTACCCTTTTTTGGAAAAATTGGTGATGCCGAAAAAATGCCTCTGCCGGGAATCGAACCCGGGCCCCCAGCTTTGAACGCCGGTGCCTTAAACACTAGACCACAGAGACGGGTTAGTGGCTAGGGCGACCCCGATCCGATTGACCGTCAGATAGACAGATTTTCGACACCATACCAATTGTAATTTCCTTTGTCGGGTGAAGGTGGGTTTTGAACAATGACAAGCCGCCATGCCTCAGCTGGATCAAAGCTATTGCTTTGATACAGTACACGTATGGGAGAAAGTATACACACATTTATATATATATATATATATATATATATATATATACTTTTGATAATATGAGTTTTACTGGAATATCCATATTCTTTTGTAACCTTTACCGAAGGCTTAGTATATATATATATATATTTATATACACACTAAGCGTTCGGTGAAGGTTACAGAAGAATATGGAAATTGCAGTAAAACTCATATGTCAAAAGTTAATTTGAAAGAGAATGCAGAATTCTTAAAGCCTATTTGTACCTTGGGTTTGATTCATCTGAACTTTAGATACAATTTGGAACGAATTTCTCACTTACTGATCGATTCAATGGTATAAGAAACACCTAAAATTATCAGCAATCATTTCAAGACTTCAAAAATATTATAAAGTACAAAAAAGAGAAGAAAATTGAATAATTGTGCGAAGCATCTCCTTGCTATTCAAATTCAAAGTTTGCACAAATGTGTCAATTATTGTGGCTGCAAAGTTAGCCTTGATATTGACACACACCCCGAAGTAGAGAAAAAGAAAGCAAGAAAAATATTGAAACACCTATTTGTTTTAGAACTGCATGCTTTTTTGCGTTTACTTTGGTAAGCATATTATTATCTAATTCCGACTACCGCGTTAACAAATAACTAATCCCCCTCTCTCCACTCCTCTCTCTCTCTCTACCTTTCAAGATGACATTTAAAATCAATACCTAAATCCGTGATGCGAAATCAGTCCAGCTGTCTTTCAATAATGACCAGACTGATGAAACATTGATTGACATTTCAAGCTTAAAAGAAACCGACCATTCACCGTATACGTAAACATGTGGACCTATATAATCAGGTAACTTGGTTGCCATTACGATCTGCTATATGCCTACCAAATTTTTTAGTCCACCAAAATCAGAATTATCCACACTCTCATACATTCCCACAATCATGGCTATCTGGATTTGAATTAATCCAAGGATTTCGAATTCATAAACTTGCAAGGATAGTCTAATTATCGTACTTGTGCATAAACAGTTTTTATTTCATATTTTATAATGCCCGATGTATATTCATTAAAGCTATTAATGTCAGTACAAATTTGACCAAAATAGCGCAATATCAGTACCACATTTTTTAAAATTCTATCTAATCTATATAGCCTTTAGAGTTAAATAACCCTAATTTAGACATTTTTGATATGTAATACCACAACCTTCTGCTAGAATTTCACTCTAAAGTTTACGAATCTCTGATAAATCTAGAATAATGACCAGCTTAAAATTTGATTTATTTTGAATCTCATTTTCAAAGCACACTGTAAAAACTGTGGTGTTAAAACTTAAACCAGTTTGTGTTAATAGAAGACCACATCCTGAGGTGTATAAAATTACACCCTAGAGATTGAACATTACACCAAAGAGTGTTAATGTAACAACCAAAGGTGTAGTAACACCTTTGGGTGTTACTACCTATAGGTGTTAAACTAACACTGTCAATTTAACACCGGTGTAAAATAACTGATGTGGTCCTGTATGTACACCGGTTAACACCACAATTTTTGCTGTGCAGGACTAATAGATTTAAATCTTCGAGGTTTAAATTTAAATCCCCAACATTTGAATCTAAATGTAATGTTCGACTATTTTTACTATATATATATATATATATATATATATACATATGTGTGAGATTATACATGTACAACAGCTTTGGCAACTATATGTATATATATACAGTGCGTCCCAGAAAAAACGAAACCGAGATTTAGCGATAATTTATCATAACTTAATCACAAATACAATAGACAAATGACCTACCATTGTAAAGCTTAGAATCTCCTCTTTCATCTGAAATTACTTAGATTATTTCTCATTCACGCATGAGTGAGCAAAAACAATTTGAAGAGGGGATACCAAAAAGTCATTTGGCGGGCAGTGTCTGGGTTTCAAAAAGAAAACCACATTTTTAAAAAGTTCAATATCTGCTCTTTAATTTGATACCTCAATTACAGAAAATGGTCAAGAAATAAGAAAGTTCTGGTTATTTGAAATGAGGCTTGAATTTCGATAATTTCATAAAATGAAGAGGTTTTACAGGCCAGCGTTCAAACTCACTCGACACTCCGTTTTGTTGACGATCAGCCATGCATGAAGTCTTTTGTTAACCATGCGATAGCTTCTGTGGGAAACCGGTGAAAACACGTTTATTTAATGAAATTGTGGAAATACAAGCATTGTTTCGAGGGAACGTAACTTTTTTACTTCTTGACCATTTTTTGTGATTAAGGTATCAAATTAAAGAGAAGATATTGAACTTTTTAGGCATGTGATTTTCTTTTTAAAATTCAGATACCCCCCGCCAAATGAGTTTTTGGTATCCTTTCTTCAAATTGTTTTTGCTCACTCATGCGTGAATGAGGAATAATCTAAGTAATATCAGATGAAAGAGGAGATTCTAAGCTTTACATTGGTAGGTCATTTGTCTATTGTTTTTGTTTGTTTCTTTGAAGGGGCAGTCCTCCTTAGTCACTTCTTAGCTTTATTCTTATAAATTAATATATAGTATCATAATCCTTATTTATATGATGCGAGCGCGAAGCGCGAGCTAATTTTTTGGAAATTTTATGTATTTTTTCCTTAAATTTGAACATTCTGGGCAATGTTTGTTATCCTGAAAAAGATGTGTATGCAACTTAATAATTACTACAAGCGCAAAGCGCGAGCAGAAATAAACTGATGGAAAAGATACCTGTTAAAGTAACATTTAACAATCAAATAATGCGAGCGAAGCGCGAGCTAATTTTTTTTTGACATTTTCACCTAAAGAATTGAAACTCAAGCAGAATAGGTATATAAGTAAACAATTGATGCGAGCGCGAAGCGCGAGCGTAAAATTTCGAGATTTAGTCCTATAATATTTACTGAACGAGACACTCTACTCATGTTTTGTAAATCATGAAAAGGATGAGTATTAATAATGCGAGCGCAAAGCGCGAGCAGAAAATTTTTATATACGTTTTGAACTGGTACCTGTTGAAAAGGTAACTGTTAAGGACTGCTTGCACTTAGCCATGAAGGCGTTACATATTTCAACAATCAAAAAATGCGAGCACGAAGCGCAAGCTGAAATTTTTTGAACTTTCTAAAGAAAGAATGGAAAATTTTAATCAGTTTTTGTAATCGTGAACATGATAGCTATATAATTTAATAATTGAAGCGAGCTCGAAGCGCGAGCAAAAAAAAAAACGAGATTTAGACCTAAAAATGGGCCACTCTGTTCATGATGTACAAAAGGATGAGTAATATTGGGTCTTCCCACATTAATAATGCGAGCACAAAGCGCGAGCAGAAATATTTTGATATTGTGATCTGAAACTGGATAATGATTTAAATAGAGAACAAGTTGAGTATCTGAATAGACATGCGCGCGCGTGTTTCATAAATTATTCAGACCTAGAATCTAAGCATTCTATATACATGTACATCTTTAATCATGTAAATCATGAAACTTTGATACTCCGATCTGAAAAAAGAGTCAATTTCAGCTTTATATTTCAAGCACTTTGTAGAAAAATTGTAAGGCAAGCAGCAAATGTTAATATTCAGACCATAAAACTGACATTTTTACAGAGCACTTTTTAAAAATCAATTTGTAAATCACACAAAATAATGAAAGTTCGATTTCCAAGGTGAAATATGTTTTGTATATTGACTTCCAAACTTGACATTCGAGCTCCATATTGAACAAGATATGTAAATCACCTAACAGGCAATGCGAGCGCGAAGTGAGAGCTAAAATGTTATATATAGTGGCACGAAAGATTCTTTTTATTTTCCAAGTCTTCCCCTCATCTTGTTTTATGCACTCGTCGTCCTCTTCATTTTCTCCTCTCTTTTCCCTCTTTTATTCCTTCTTTCTTTCCGTTTTTTTTCTTTTTTTTTTGCTCCGCCAAGAGGGGGAGGGGGGGGGGGGCGGGCCCCTCGGCCCCCTGGTCCGCCTACGGGGACAAGGGGCGGGAACATTTGACAAGCAAAAAAAAAGGTTATCCCAAAAGTAAGGTCATCTTGTCCCCACTCGTCCCCAAATACATGTTTTATTTCGATTTAGAATGATGTATTTCTTACCATCGTAAAAGACCAAAAATAGTAGGGGGGACATTTGATATTGTGTCCCCCCTACTATTTTGAGTAGGGGGGACACGTCCCCCCTGTCCCCCCTGGGATTTCCGCCCATGACCCAATATTGGGTCAAATGGAAATATTCACGTAGGTTGGGTAAAAAGGATACCAAATATTTTGTCAATTTTACGATATATTGCGTTGAAATGGTCCAATACGGGGTAAAAAAAAACGACCCAGCAAACATGTATGTTCCCTTTCTACCCAATATTGGGTAAAATTTTACTCAGTGTTTTTAGAGTGTAGTTAATAGTGGACAATCTATCACAAATCAATTGGCTTCAAGAGAGTTTTTAAAGCTCACTTGAAACCGATTGATCTGTAAAATATGTCCCAAACATTGTAAACTAATCAAATATGACTACATGGGTATATATCATTAATTATAGCTTAAAGCAAGTTCATGTTGTGCTCTTAACTAATGTGAATAAATTAGAAGACAATTATTTCAGAATGAATTATATAAATATATTAGGAAGGATCACCACAGTATGGAAATGTCTTCTTTTCAAAATAGGCATATTCATGTTTTCAGTGGCTGATGGTTTTACTGCAATATACCAAAATACATTGTATTTATAAGACTTTACTGAGCTTCTACATTTCCTGATGAATATAAAACTCCATATGTATGCCTTCTTACCAATTGCACATGAGTTTACACGTAATATTCTGAAAGCGAGCAGATGATATGTAACATTCGACAGTTAAATTGGGTTAATATAATCAGAATGGCATATTCTGCAGCCAAGCAGGAATTCCTAAATGTCAAATTAATCCAGTCTTTGTTATTACAGCAAATTACATGGTATAAAGTACACATATAAGAGGTACCAGTTGTATTTTCAATCCTGCACAATAGATAATATTGAAAGTATGCGCATAAGTGTTCAAATACTCTTCTACAGTCATGTCTCCAACAAAGATTTCAAATGTCAGATTCAATTTGAATTCGATTATCTACCCACATACCTAAAGAAATTTAATTAAGATATGTATATTGTTTTAACATTTCTTACTTGCACTATTTCATAATCTTTTCGATTATTTTCTTTTCAATTTCATTCTGTATAATATCATCATTTCTAGTGGCTTTCGTGCTCTTTTTAAACACCAAACTGATTAAACAAGGGGGGGGGGGGGAGGGACCCTCTTTCGAACCGAACATGATCCACAAACGATTTACAAAAAAACAACCTAAATAGTGGATACTTAAATCCAACGAAGTCATTTATCAATATGATTAAAAAAACCCGCTTAATATCATTAAAAAAGAAATCGTCAAAACGACATTATGGTTTCTCTTTCTACTCATCTACGCCTAAATACAGCATTAAGCAGTGATGCAGTCTACGTATTATTAATACCACATGATATCAAATCAATTCAAGCATTAAATGAGAATGATAATGGCATTTCTTTTGTTCCTCAATGAGATGGGTTATTGGATAATGCCAGTAATAATTGAATCTACAATCATGATGATGACATTTTATATCCTGTAATCTAAATGATTTCGATTATAGGCCCCAGATAATGTGCAGTGATAATGACACATTGAAGCTTGTTACTTTGAAGGGGAAGCCCTTCATGTTTCGAGATAATATTTTGAAAATGCGAATAATTTACTTTGGTTTCATTATTACAAGTTTTTTCTTCATGTTTTGATATCTATAATCCTACCATATATCACTCTGATTCTTATAGATCTCTAAACATATTCAACAGCTTTGATGATTTGATGCAAAATTATATTCCAGGAAAGTCATTAGGAGAATTAATGATGTAGCGTGTGTACCCTATATTCAGAAGGCCGATATATCCTTGAATTTGGAATGAGTAAAATAAATTAAGACAAACCCATTCATTTCCCTGCTTCCCGATTTGAATTTATGATATACAATTTCAGTTCATGAAAAGCAGAAAGCACTGTTCACAGTGTTCTCTAAATTAGTTAAACAAATAAAGGTTTTGAATATCAAGTGTCTCTGAAAGAAGAATACGGCCAATAAAACTGAAGAAAATAACCCTACCCAAGTGAATCAACAAGAGTGTTTTTTTTTAATAAATCTGTTGAGGTGCTTAACATAAAATTATAAACCTAAATGTTAAAAATTAATATTTATAATGCTTAAATGAACTGATATTGAAATAAATATATTCATGAAACAAGCGATAATATGCTAACCCAAATAGATGTATAATTTTCTACAAATGGGGTTATTAACAATTAATTGGAAATTCAAACATGTTAAGTAAGCCACAAGTGTTGTTTATCATTTTCATATTAAACAGATTTAATGTACATCTAAACCATCTCGTATTGATGCAGAATAAAATAATGATAAAGATTGATTTATTAAGCGCATAATGGGAAAAGCTCTGCGCTTAAAATATAAAATGTAACTGCACTAAACCGGCCATCCTTGGGAGTATATTAAATGGGCTTTTAACGTGTAGCGTTATAGGTCCACTAAACTGTACGTGTTGGGGTGCTACATTAGTGTATCATTGTAACTTATCATGATTAAAGAAAGTGCCACCCGGCCCTAGGGGCATAGCTCCCATTAGAATCATCTCAGGACTCATAACATACCCTAACACTTTGACTTCACGACGGAAACATACCGCAAAGACATGATATAATTTTAAGCTTGTATCTCCTTTCAAGATGACTTCTTGACACACTTTTCATCATAATGTAATGTATACATTGATGTATGTGGAGTAGACCATAGTGGGGTTGATCGAGATGATGTCCTCAGATTATGATTTGTGGAGTATACCATAGTGGGGTTGACAGAGGTGATGTCCTCAGATTATGATTTGTGCAGTATACCATAGTGGGGTTGATCGAGGTTGATCGAGGTGATGTCCTCAGATTATGATTTGTGGAGTATACCACAGTGGGGTTGACCGAGATGATGTCCTCAGATTATGATTTGTGGGGTATACCACAGTGGGGTTGATCGAGATGATGTCCTCAGATTATGATTTGTGGAGTATACCATAGTGGGGTTGATAGAGATGATGTCCTCAGATTATGATTTGTGGAGTATACCATAGTGGGGTTGACAAAGAGGATGTCCTCAGATTATAATTTGTGGAGTATACCATAGTGGGGTTGATCGAGGTGATGTCCTCAGATTATGATTTGTGGAGTATACCATAGTGGGGTTGACAACGATGATGTCCTCAGATTATAATTTGTGGAGTATACCATAGTGGGGTTGATCGAGGTGATGTCCTCAGATTATGATTTGTGGAGTATACCATAGTGGGGTTGATAGAGATGATGTCCTCAGATTATGATTTATGGATTTTACCACAGTGGGAATGACTGAGATGATTTCGTCAGTTTACGCCGTCTAGATTTTGCTCTCTGCCACTTTGCCTTTTATATTGTACCAATATCATATCTGATAGGAGAACCATCCAACACATTCCCTTTAAAGCCATTTCGATGCCGCGAGGATGAAACATGTCGGGCATGTGCTTCAATTGACTTTTACTCTCCGATTTTAGACAAATAAATCCATTCCTATACGTACTTACTGACCATTTACACAAGGGAATATGCTATTGTAATGACATTTACTTCTCACTGCCTGCACATCTGGTCGGATATTATGGGCAGACACATTGCTAACTGTTAGTAGGGAAAGCAAAAATAAATGTGGCAATATTTCTTAAAATATAATTTGTATTGAATTACTCGACTGGCCGCATGTGACCACAAATGTGAAAGACAACACCACAAATAGATATATTCCCTCAAACTAATCTTTGTAATGTGGAAGTGTGTGAAAATCTATAAAATAATGATTTAAAAGTAGTCAAATTCTGATGATTTTGCACATCTTGTATCTTTTATCATATTACAATATTTCGCAAAATTTCTGGAAAAAAGATGTTGAAATTTATTTCGTCATGTATGTAATATCCATTTTTGCAATCAAATAAAAATTGAAACATTCCCAGTTATCTATCTTCAACACAATTCATTAATCAGTTTCCTGAATAAACTGGCGGCATCGCAGGTCTCCATCAAATGCTACATTGCACCTATGTATGTCTTTGTACTTCTGAAAGTGGAAGCTATATGAATCAATTTGCAATTCGTTGTCACTCCATTTCTTAAAACTCTTTGATCTAACCTAGACTGAATACTGGCATTGAAGCTAACAGAGACACTTTAGCTAAAATTTGGTTAGGATAATAATTATAAAAATGTGTGTTCAAATCGGCGTGTTTTCAGCAAGAAAGAAATGCATCCACGTTGTGCTGCACTCAACCCAGGTATCCAGAATGATTTAATCCTTGAATACACCATCGAATGTTGCAAACAACTACTTTATAGGGCCGAAGTATAGTTCGGATTTCGATATGCAACTAGATAAACGGCGCTTTTAAATTCTATATTAGGCAAGAATATGGATTTGTTGTATCAGTTTAACAAATTAACATTAAAAAATGTGTATGATGTCTAGTGATTCTGAACACTGGATTGACAAAGACCTCCTTGAATGCAGCACAACCTGAACTCGACTGCTGTTCAATACTGATTACCGACATGAATACCCGCATGAATAATCATGAAATCCTATAAAAATGATCCTGACTGCAATGGCATTTACCGCTCATATTGCCTTTTAAAAAGCTATAGTAATAATAATAACGAATTTCTTGTATAGCGCATATCACAGGACTTGGATATTATTACCACTGTTATTAATGTCAACTATCCTGGAAAATTACATGCACCACGCCCTATCAAATCCCTTCTGATCAAGCTTTGATCCCCTTGTGAAATTCCATCTATAGAGTCAACATAAATAGAGTCAAAGTAATTACACTCACCGGCCAAATGTGTGAAATACACCGCCTTGATGGGCAAGAGAGCCCGGTTAATATGAAGCTTCATCTTAGATGTTACTAGCTAGTCCGTATTCTCTTTCCGCTTGTCTCTGTCAACGTAGTTATTACTTTCTTCAGGTTTGTCTCCCTTCTGTTCATGGCCTCAAGATGCAGCTTACTGAATGCATGCCTTCAAATTATGACATCCTTCATTTCTCTCATCTCCAATCAGCTTCTTTTTCAATTCCTTAGCAAGCTATGTTCGTTCTCCTTAGGCAGTAAAATGAAAAATTAAGACATGTTTAGGAAAAAAATGATTGTAAATTGTCGTGCTGACAGCAGACGAGATTCTGATTTCTCCTCTGCCATTTTACTTATAGAGTTATATCATTTATATAGTTGAGACTATCCTTAATCTTCAGTTGACTTGATGTTATTTTGCATTCTTTAAGAGAACAAAAAATTGAATATACTTTATCTTCAAAAGTGAATGCATCTTCACAACAAAGACTTTTTTATTTCCGCTTTATAACAATTATCTGAATGTATCATTATTTCCCATTATTGTGATGATAACTAGAATTCGAAATTTACTTTTATACATTCTTATTCAAGTTTTTTTTTTTACCTAAGGTAAACTTCATTATATAACATTAGCCAAGAGAAAGACAATTTCCATCCTTTAAAAAAATACTATTTATTCTAGTGATACCAATTGATCCAGACGAAATTTATTGTAAATTGCTTTAAACACACAAGATTATAAAATAAACCTGTCGCAGTAGCATTGTAATTTGAAATTTCTATAATACTTCTTTTAAGTACGTTTTTTTTTATAGCAAAATGTATCTTTCATTCGATTACATCATACTGTCTGGTGGAAACCACAACAATCATAAATACAATAATTGTTTTCTCATCACAAGTTGGATTAAGAGAACCTTCTTGATTATTAAATTTCAATCAAATATATATCTTGCTCCTAGCACAAACCACAAAGTAGTATGGCTAACTTAATTGAAAAATGAAGATTTCTCTCCCGTAGGCAAGCTGTGCAGTGAGTAATAAACCTACATCCATACTCTTGAAATTCACCCTTTAAAAGTTTATTAGTCGAGTGATCCAGAATATTTAATCATTTTAAGCACTGCAATTTTGTGTCTTTGTTTTTAAATTAGTATCAAGAAAATATAACCTGTATTTCGATATAGTACCCCGCTAAGTGTTAACAAGACTTCTTATTTGAGACAGTGTGAAGTCTTAATTAGACATTTTACATCACGAAATATAGCACACATTCTGATATACATATTCTTTTTCTAAACAATGCAATAATAATCAGATGTGTGTTTACAGGTAGTAATTGCTTTGGTAAATTAAGAACAGGTGAAATTTAATGTCAGTAATATCATCCGCCAAACCCACCATACGTCTCAATTTACGACACAGCGTTCCTCTCAGAATAGGATTCCTCATAAGAGACTGGTCCTTATACCCCATCAATCAATTTCAGAGTCATTAGCAACTAAGTAGAAGATAAGATGGAGGTGTATAGTGAGAATAAGGGTTCTCATAAGGCAATCCAACAGGTTTCACATCATACGTGTATACATTTATTTGAATTACATATTGAATCTCATTTATCATGAATTGATTTGGGCAAGATATATACTTATTTCAAAATAGTTTTATTGAAGCATCAAAGGCTCTATAAGAGATGTAAAATCACAGAACCTCTGCTAAGGGACACTTGTAAGATGTATCAATATAAGTTTTTCGTCTTTGCAGTTTATATGTGGTGATTTCTCTCTATTCACCATTCAAAGTGTAAAAGAAACGCTTCTTTCTCTCACCATGCTCATTCCCCGAATGAAATCCCAAATATCTAACATGTCTCAGGAGGCCTCCTTTAAAAACGAAATCAATATGGTGGAATTAACTACAAAGAATATCCAATACAATATAAGAAGAAAATAAAATTCTCAGTTTGTATGAAGGGAGAATAATTCAACAATGCATTACCACTACTAAGTCACTGATAATGTTGTAAAATACTGAAAATCACACTAAATGAAGATGAAGAAATAGACCTATGATCATTTTTTCGAAGAAATTACCTAATATCTATTTAGATTTTCTCTTAGCAGAATGATAATGATTGTTTTGAAGAAACTCTGAAGCCCCTAGATATTGCTCTGAGAGTGACGTTGACCTGTATTTTCTCTCAGGTATTATTAAATTATTCCTTTCTTGTCAGTCTCTTCTCCCTCCTCATGTGGTTCTCATCAACGATGCCTCCATCTTCATTCTGACCTTTAAGAAATACAAAGCGATGACAATAAAGACAGACAGGTTTGCTTTTAAGATGAAAGGCTTTATTATTGTTTCCGCTTGGGAGGCACAATCTTTCAGTAAATAACTGTTATTCTATAGGTATTCATTGAATACTTTAGTTGTACAGAATATCATTCTAAACCTAACCCAAAAAAAAAAAAAATTCATACATCATCTTTTCTCAAAATAGTTGAAACATGTGAGATACTATCTAATCTTTTGAGGGCATTGGAAGCAAAATGGAATATTGCAGCATGTATAACAATTGTTGAGAAATAAAACATACTTGTATCGATGTTTTCCTCCTCCTCCAATATATAGGTCGTGTTCTCTTGATGTTATACGTACGAATATAAAGTAACATTTTTTTGGTCTTCTTATATATATATATATATTTTTTTTACTATATAGCATAGATATCTTATTCTTCACATCTATGTCTTTTGGATATTGGAGGTGGGGCCGTACTGAACCCAATGATGTAGGTAATAAGGTAAAACCGACGACCGACTTCTGTGACATAACAATTAAAATATCGCTGTATACTTGTTTAGGGGTTCAATTCAGCGAATCCATGCCAAGGGAATCGTTTTGTTTCCAATACTTGTTAAGGGTAGGGTTTCACACACCAATATCTGTTAAGGGGTGCATTTTCAGAATATGGAAAACACTTGTTTAGGGTGCTTTTCGAGACCCAGTGGTCGCGCATGGTATCCACTCGTCAATGGAAGTGTTCCCCCGGGATTATATAGCATTTAATATTTAACAAGAAGTCAATCTACAATTTACCACGATCTTCTCCAACAATGACCAAGACGCTAAATGTGTAACCGGTAAAATTCGAATGCCATTGATGTTGGTTTAGCGATTTGAGCGACTCTATTTTTCATTACTGTAATACTCCCCAGCGAGTACAGTTTGCACATACTTTGTTTGCGGGCCCAATGCAAAGTCATATGGAAAGAACTTAATATAAGAAACATCACAGGAAAAACTGTGGCATTATTTAATTGGTGTACAAAGAGGAACGACGAAGTTTTTTTCTCTAATGTTAGTTCACTTTATTTATTTCTTTGGCCATGGTCGATCTCTAGAGTGTAGTTTAAACACCTCAGATTGTGGTTATAATATAGGGACACCAAAATTGTGTCAGTGTTAACACTCCGTTTTACACTGATTATTTCAATGTGTCAAGTGCTATAAATGCGAAATATCACTATTATTCAGACCGTTTGGGTAGAGTATCTTGTTGCCCTGAACTGTATCTTCTAATATAAGGGCATTACCCTATTATGTTATTCCCAAGGAGTAATGTAACATTTTGAAGTCAGACAAATGTATCAGTTCTAAGATCTGGAAACGTAATACCCGAAAGCTTAGGCTAAACTCATGAATTACCATAACCGTGTTGTCAACCATTCATGCTCCACACAATATTCGTTGTTTATAACATGGAACCTAGTAGGGTCCATGTTTATACACTTCATAAAAAAGTGGAGATTATTATCCTCCCTTTTTTCAAAAGCTGGTCATAGAGATTTAATATGAACTTCATGTTTGCTGGTGTATACACTCTGGTGAAGATTGAAAACCATTTAAGTAGCATTACATGCATATTAGCATTGTTAAAGGTCAAGTCCACCCCAGACAAATGTTGATTTGGATCAACAGAGAAAAATCATACAAGCATAATGCTGAAAATTTCATCAAAATCGGATGTAAAATAAAAAAGTTATGATATTGAAAAGTTTCGCTTATTTTTCACAAAATGGTTATATGCACAATAATTTTAGTCACATGCAAATGAGAGAATCGATGATGTCCCTCACTCATTATTCCTTTTGTTTTTTATTGTTTAAATTATACAATATTTCAATTTTTAAAGAATTGACAATAAGGACCAAGTTCACTGAACCATAAAATGATAAACAATGGTAATTCCACATGTTCAGGGAGAAATAAAACTTTGTTTCACAGGAAATTGAGGATAAAATTATAATTTTTCATATTTCATATAATAAAATACAAAAGAAAAAGCGAGTGAGTGAGTGATGTCATCAGTTCCCTCATCCGACCAGGATGTGCATATAACTATTTTGTGAAATAAAGCGAAACTTAAAAATGCCATGTCTTTCTTATTTTACATCCAATTTTGATGAAATGTTCAGTGTTACGCTCATTGGATTTTTCTCTTTTTATTCAAATCAACTTGTTGGGGGGTGGACTTGTCATGTAATAAACCCTCCCATAAATTGGTTGTCAAAGTTTAAGTCTTGCTTACTGCTAATCAGATAACTGAGAGCCACATACTCTATTCTTCATCCATGTATCATGTGTATACCAATAAACTCTTTCCAACATTGGGTATGAGTATTTAAAACTATTCCTGGTAATAAACTCTCTTTTTATCAATAATAAAAGGTTTTATTGGTGCTAGAAAAGGAACAGAGTACATGGATTAGATCGGATTTCTTTATACATGAATAGAGCAAGTGAAATTGCTTGGGATAAAATCATTGATCATGTTGTCATATCTTGTATCATGATTATGTATTCCTCCATTGCTTCAGTAAGGAAACCAATCACATCTTGTACTTAATAAGTGAAGGTTTGGTAAAAAATACGTTGTATAACCGTTTTGAAAGTTGCACTAAAAATAGAGAGCACTTTTATATTTTGTTGAAAATTATTTTAAAATCATTACTGCAAATTCAATCCTCTGGTATTTTATACTTTAAAGAAGGATTAACTCCCTAAAGGACAAAATTAAAAAAGATTGATGAAGCTGTAGGCAAGCATTTCAACTTGTATAGTATAGCTATTAATGATGAAAAGACACTCTGTTTACCTTCTTTGAAAAAAACCCCACTGAAATGATTAGTGAATAATGGTAGCGTAATTTCGGAAATCAGCATGGTAAACAGACAGTATAAACATAATATTCCTGCTTTATGGGCCTTCTTTGAAGGGAGAGTGGACCTTGCAGTCTCATGTGAGAATTTCTCTTTGTTTTACTGCATCAATTCATACATCATACACTTCATGTCCTTTTATGCTCAGTCGGTTGAATGGACTGGTGATGCATTCATAATAGAAAGCCTAGAGCTCATAAATTTGGCAGTATTGGATTGAGACACCATGCGTGTTGCTCAAGTAGATCAAACTAGAAAAATGGATCACTTAAAATAAATGATAATATCTTAATATAAAGAACAGATATCTCTCAGTAGTTTAGATGATCATTGAATTAGATTTTTTTTCATTTGTGTTTAAAAATATTTTTGTTTTGATCTACAACCCTGCTGGGAAGAATATGGGTCAACTGGTATACACGGATTTTCTTCCCCTTCAATTTCCTTCTTAATACGAAGACACCCAACCTACACGTGGAAGATTCATAACAAGGTTTAAAAATACCCCCAGTCAAGGAATCATCAATCTACATTTTCTAAACGAAGCATTCTGTACATCAATCATGCAAATATCTCATGTGTATAATCATGATAATTGAAGATAAGGAAATTACCACGATGTTGCATCACTCCAAAAGCTCGTACTTATTTATTAAACAATGTCATAAATCACAGTATGAAAAATATAGTGTTTTATAAAAATCAATGTATACATTTTGCCCTTTTTGAGCTTCATTTTTCTTCTAGAATTTCAATTCATAAAGAAACATGTTTGTAAGTACTTTTGCAACAAAGGTTGTTCCAATGACATATGCGAGACGAAATAAAATACGCGCACTTTTAACATGTACACATTTTCTCTTACTTTGTTCAAATAAGCAAATTATATGATCGAACAACTTAATCATAATTATCATAACATTAATACAGCATTTTCTAACATCTTTCCCCGCCCATCACGTTTCTTTTCTTACTTGCATAGTAATTTTCGATTTCTAAATTGTGAAGCAAGTATACTTGCAAGTATACATATGTATGGTCTCATTACTGATATAAAATGTAATTATAAAAATCAATTGGTTGGGTAATACAGACTGACGAAATCCACAATAATGATGGATTTAGAAAACAGTATTTTTACTTTATTTTAACATTATGATATCCACAATTCAAGGGATGGGAGCTCCAGTATGTAAACAGGCGCGGCTCATCATGAACATAAATCACTTCCTGAAAAGCACTGTCTCTTGAGTCTTGAAATGGCTATTCTACTCCTCTTACAACATGTCATGTTCTGCTCTTAGCTGTCCGATGATAGTGAATTTACTCTTGGAATAATTGAGTCAAATCATTGGAATTCCTAAGGAAGTAAATCATAATACTAACAATATAAGGCAGACATTCAGGAGAAAGTACAAAGATATCTGTCAAAAGAATCCATGAATAAACTATAACCCTCATCTTTATGTTGATCAAATATGTTGATTTGATACCTTAATGCAATTATTCATGCATATCAATATTAATTGCATTTGATAAACCAAAGCCAAGTACAAAGCCATGTGCAACACTGGGTGCTGGTAACCCAATATTTCATAATGCCCTTCAAACTTGCAGCCTAAACTGTCCAGTGAAAACGCCAATATGCTGATCATCAAAGACTTATCAATTATTCAGGAACATTGACCACATCATCATACTTCATTAACTTCTCATTAAGTTAAACCAGCAGATCATTTCGATAAAATTCAAATTAAAATGGTTGTGTTGTCTGCATTCGTGAATGAGAGAAATTATACCGCTGCTTATTTCATCATATGGAAATCATCACATTTACTAAATATAGTTTCGGAATGGTATACATCATCATCAGTTGTCTGATAGTAACATTGATGTGTTGATGTATATCAATGAAATGTTTCATAAAAATATTTTTAGAGATATATAAAGGAAATAAAATAAACTACAATGTAACTGATAGTTTAGTTTTAGGAATAACGGTAAATGGAATACAAAACACAGATTTTTATCTTTTTAATTTAGCTCAAAATTAATCAAGATAATATGACTTACGAGCAGAGTAAACAATATGGTACAACCACTGCTTAAAAATTATGACCTTTGCAGTCGTTGTTTAAAGGGGAATCTAGCCTTGGCCATAAAATGTTGTGATGGGAAGGAGAAAAATAAATTAAACAGAATGGTGAAAGTTTGAAAGAAATCAGACAAACAATAAGAAAGTTACAGCTGCTTTAAAATTGAGATCACTAATACTTATGTAGATTTCAAATTGGCAACTGGGTAAGTAAATTATGACAAGGGGCAAGGACAACTTTCCCATAGGCCATGTACTTTATTATCAGGGATTTGTGGTTTTATCCTAAGTACCCATTCCCCTAGGGAAGTAATCTAAATATAACCCAGGTAGTATATTGTTTTATGTCCTCATGAAAGAAAAATATAATTTGAAATAAAACTTTTTGGGAAAAATGACATTTTAGCCATAATATGTATTGGAGTACATTGAAGAGTAGTCCTTGCCTTACATCACTATGACATCCCATATGCGGCCAATTTGAAGTCTCCATGTGTATAGTGATTACCAATATTTACAACTTTTGAAAATTCATAACTTTCTTGTTGTTTGTCCAATATTGTTCAAACTTTCACCTATCAACTTGTCTGATTTTTCTTTTCCTTATAAAAACAAGTTTTTATTTGGGTTGGATTCCCCTTTAACAGTAAATTAATAGAGTGTTTAGGATTTCAATCAACCATGTTTAATTTACTGAAATTTAAACATTAAAAAGTTAAACTTTCAAATACTCATTTAAACTGTTAAATAACTACTCAGCAAATTTCATGCAGTATAAACCATTGTATAAAGATTTGAATCAGTGTTTTATTGTGTATGTTTAACGCACAGTTAGTGTTTAAATCAATGTCTATTAACTTAAGCAATCAATAGCATTATATGTTTTCTTGCCTCTACTAACATAGATAATGTTTCATTACTAACGATGAGTCATATACACACATCACACGCACTGAATATGGAGCTTATCCCTCACACACTAAGTTATATTTCATCTCAATGTAATTAAACTAAACGTATTGCAATAATCAAGATCGACATGACAAGTAATGCGTTCCGCGCACATGTAGATATTCTAATTACATATTTAAGATTGAGTATAACAAAAAGCAGTGCAGAAAATTACACTCCAAACTCTGACAAAATGAAAATTGATAACTAGGGCTAAGCAGCTGATCAGACTAAGATGATTTCCCTTTATTTTCGTATGGATGAATCATGATGGTTGAATTATTTCATAATTCCCTAAGCAATATAACAATATATAAATGGTTCATAATTTATAAGAGCAACCACCTTTGATGTGTGAATTTAATCTTTTATTACTCAGTACTTAATAAGTAAACACGAATCAAATAGCTTCTTTCAGGTATTGATCCAAAGTAGATGTAGACATGCCGTTTAAAGATCCGTCTAAAATATTGTAACAGTTTCTTTTTAGCATTCGATACTTCTTTCAATAACTTGAGTGTTTTTAAACTTAATTTTCCATAAAACATGAGTAGAGAGAAAAAAAAGATCTGGAATGTAATCAGTAGGAATTGATGCTGATTAATTAGAAAACATGTGTTATTGATATTCATGTTAATTCACTTTTATTTTTCCATTGGAAAATGTTTTGAAAACCTATTATACTGGATTTTTTTTTATACCCACCATTGATTGTACTTGACGCAGCCCCTGGCTGAGGCTTGTCATAATATTGTTTTGTGATTTTAGTATATCCCTTTACGTCTTAAATTCTTTTCAAAATGATAATGCTTTAAGGGTAACCTCAAATATCAGCATAACAGTATCATTAGCAGTCCCTAATTGACTTCTATTTGCTTAATCTTTGAGTAAAACTTCGAGTGCCTATAATATTTCTTAAACATGAAGATAAAGAACCGACTCACTCAGAAAAATATTACGAAACTCACCAGTCTGACAATGGAAGCTAGTCTGTTAAAAGAAAACAAGAGAAGGATGTTCAAGGGATAAGCTCCCCTGATACATGCAGTAGTCTAGTGAAGATGAAGTCTCTTCATACATCGAGAAAATCCAGCGGTCAAGCGGTGGAGTAGCTTGCAGACGATGCGGGGTGAATCATCATCAGCACTTATTCCCTTTTTACCGCCAATATGCTAATCGAGGCCACGCTACAAATTATGTAGGCGCCTACTATCGTATCCAGCAGTGCATTACACCATTTCCTTTGCGTTGGGATTCTGGACGAGAGCAATGAAGAGGGGTAGCCTCAGTTTGATGATGTCGCTGCCGGTTTTGTTTACCAAATCATAAATCTTTACACATGTACCTCCACAAAGATGTATACAGATTTTTATTGTGATGGTCATCATTGGGCGCACTACGTCGTGGTGCATACAGCATTGGGTATGCATGCAGTGATGACCAAGAACAGGTGGTAGCCACTCTGTACTGCACGTGCGGCGTGTATTACTGTGCGCACTGCTGTGTGTTTAACGATATATGTGTATGCGTCATAGCTGTATGCTGTAGTGAGTGGCGCCCACAGAGTGGCGCCACACATTCACAGACAAATGCACTGCGATGTTATACAGGTAAATTGTGCGCAGTTTTCATGAGAAAAAAAGATGGCACTTTTGATGGAATTATTACAAAATTAAATGGAAGATGCACAGCATGAATATGGTCATAGTTATATATCTACTGCAGATGACAATTTTGAATTATACTGATCATAAGAGAACAGGGGGGGCGGGGTGTCACCCTATCAACCCTATTAGCTGTACATTATTTTGTTCAAGTTAATCACATGTGAACATTTATACCCTAAATGTGGAGTAATGACGACCTTAAAGGAGTACTCCGTGCTAAAAACATATATCTATATCTATCTATACACAACAAAAAAAGTAAGTCCCCCCTTAAACAAACATCAATAATTTCCGAACAAATGCGAGTTTTTAATATATTTTTACATGAGCGTGTAGGTAATTTTATAAGCTACCCTCTGAGTAGGCGTTATGGACGTATTTCACTTCATGCTTCAGTGAGCACCGTCAGAAGGCGAGAATGTCACTTTTCAAAAGGCACAAGCCAAATATCATGATTTTGATTCCATTTTATTGGAACTAATTCCACATTCTCATCATAAAAAATAGTCAGAAGGCTTGTAAAAGGTACTCTCTAAAAGACGATACAGCTTTTTTGGCTAAATTTCACGGTTGAATAAAGTCCAAATTTGCTGTAATTGGATTTTTTTACACATTTATAGCAATAAAAATGATAGAATATGATGACAGTTATTTTTGGAAGAGTTTCTTCAACAATATTCATCGTTTCACGGTTCAATGAACATTTATTGAAAACAAAAAATACGATTTTCAAATATCATAGGCAAGTATTGGTTCATTTTGGGAACTGAAAATGATCTTTTCTCAACTTTTTCGTTATGTTCATGACCAATTTAAATGCTTCAATGATTCAAAGGAGTTTAATTAAATATCCACGCTTGAATGAACATGTGGAATGCGATTAGCTCTTTTTACGTTATTGGAAAAAATGCAATTTGTTACTATGGATATCTGTCACAAACCTCCTTGCATTGTTCATTTGATTTGATTTTTATGAAAATCCCGATGTTTTATGCATCAGTGAGCACACAATATTCGAAAATTATGCAAATGAGAAGAAAGTTCAAGGCCTTGGCCCCACTCTGTGTCGTATCGAATGGTTATTTTGGTGTGCGCGCCTTTTTGATAGTGTTACTCTGAAGCCATGTACGAAGTTTCATGAAATAACTTTAGGCAGAAGTAACAAAAACCGTCCATGAAACAAACCCTCATTTCATATTTTTTTAAAATTTTGACTTCGTCTCTCATAGACATGTGTACATTATGGCTGCACATGTTTAAGAATAAGTAACCCCTTATTCAATATGGTGGAACTTTTTTCATGGCTGTCTTTAACAATGTCATTTGGCAGTAATGTTTATCAACCTATTGGCAGAATTCTGTGCAAAAATGAAATCGATTTGTTTATTTATGGATGAGTGAGCACGCATCAAAGTGGGAAAATTTGTATTTTCAATGTCACAGACTCATTTTAAAGGGTAATAAAGTGAGTATTGGGGGCAAATTCGGTTTCAAATAAGACTTTAATTGCTATTGTTTTTATCATCCATTATTTCTATCACCACACACTTTCCGAACTTTAAACATTTTCATGGTTGAGCGAGCACATTCGAAAACTTAGGAATGAATACTCTTTATACTGCATAAATGTATTATTTTCCTAACAATTTCTCATGATCAGTTTAATTTATGGACAAATCAGTGGTGGGTCCAGAATTTTAAAATGGGGGAGGGGCCTATAATCGGGGGAGCCACCAACATTTTCAAATGTTAACATGATCTAACAAGTTGAAGAGGATACTACCATAAACCCCTATGATGATACGTCACAATACAGGGGCCGGGGAAGGGTTTTCAAAGTGGGGGGGGGGGGGGGGGGGGGCTGACCATGCAAAAAGTCACAATCGTTTGGTAATTTTTACATTTTTGTACGTGCTTTTGGAAAAAAGTGTGGGGGGGGGGGGACTGAAGCTCCCCGCCCAGCCCCCCCCCGCTTCCGCGCCCCTGCAATACATTGTGCTCACTCAACCATGAACATATGATATCAAAATTGTGTCTGGAGTGGCTAAATGATGGATAGTTAAACAGCATAAAACCATAAAATTCACCTAAAGACAACATTTGCCCTACTTTGTATTTGCACAATCTGAAAAACGACTCTTGTGACTTTCAAAAATGGTCATTTTTTATTCAATCTTTAATTACTCATGCATGACTCAACCGATCAATCTTATTTTCCCCCTGGAGTTGCTTAATGAGTGCAGAAAACCACCTACGGAATATCATATCAAAAAAATTCCGTTCAAAAGTTACAGCAATTTGATTTAGGGGGGACTTACTTTTTTTGTTGTGTATATATACAAAAGTTTGGAAATCTGAGTTTGGCCATTAATTTCTCCCAACTCCCAACATTCCCAATTTTACACAATACATTTTTGATATCATTTAATTTCTTTTGTTTTCATGCACCTTAACATCGACATTAACATGGAGATCTGTGATAATGGTTTGAAATACCCATGCATGTTTGTTTGTTTGTTATGTGTTTGCTTGTGCAGAGGTGTGTTTGATTCCATGTTAATGTTGATGTTAAGGTGCTTGAAAACAAAAGAAACCGCTGAGAAGCTCACTCATCACCACGGAAAAAACGAACAGTGACTTTCAACATTGTGTCATTTTGCAACTTTTGAATTTTGACCTTGCCTCACATTTCAAGGTACAGTACCTCCAAGTGAACCATAATCATATCATGTAGGGTATTATTTTAAAGAAAATTAAATGATCTTTCGAATGATATCAAAGATTTATTGTGTAAAATTGGGAGTTGGGAAAAATTAATGGCCAAACTCAGATTTCCAAACTTTTTTTGAGGAGTTTATATATGCGTCCCACAAAAAACGAAACCGAGATTTATCATAACTTAATCACAAATACAATAGACAAATGACCTACCATTGTAAAGCTTAGAATCTCCTCTTTCATCTGGAATTACTTTTTCATTTACGCATGAGTGAGCAAAAACAATGAGGAGGGGATACCAAAAAAAGTCACCTGGCGGGCTGTATCTGGGTTTAAAAAAGAAAACCACATTTTAAAAAAGTTCAATATCTGCTCTTTAATTTGATACCTCAATTACAGAAAATGGTCAAGAAATAAAGTTCTGGTTATTTGAAATAAGGCTTGAATTTACAAAAATTCATAAAATGAAGAGGTTTTATAGGCTAGCGTTCAGACTCACTCGACACTCCGTTTTGTGGACGATCAGCCATGCATTAAGTCTTTTGTTAGCCGTGCGACAGCTTCTGTAGGAAACCGGTGAAAACACGTTTATTTAATGAAATTATGGAAATACAAACATTGTTTCGAGGGAACAGAACTTTTTACTTCTTGAACATTTTCTATGATTAGGGTATCAAATAAAAGAACAGATATTGAACTTTTTAGGCACGTGAATTTCTTTTTGAAATTCAGATACCCCCGCCAAACGAGTTTTTGGTATCCTTTCTTCAAATTGTTTTTGCTCACTCATGCGGGAATGAGGAATAATCTAAGTATTTTCAGATGAAAGAAGACATTCTAAGCTTTACATTGATAGGTCATTTATCTATTGCATTTGTTATTAAGTTATGATAAATCATCGATAAATCTCGGTTTCGTTTATTGTGGGACGCACTGTATATATACAGTACGTATAAAAAAAAAAACCGGACAGATTTGAAAAGTCTATAAATTATTGTTTCAAATTATGATCCCTATATTTTGGTGTCGATAGGTGCTCTGAAGTCTTATCCTTCAAATGCCATTAAAATAATTTAGTTTCATTCATGCTTGAACGAACACGGAATGTTTTTGTCTTGGGTTAAAAAGGAGGCTTGCGCCAAAATGGCATAAAATGATTATGATGGTTGGACTTCTTGCTAATCAATTGGACTTCCTCTAAACCTTCTTTTCCAAATATACTTATTTGCTTGAATTGTTCTGTTGTTCCTTTTTAATGTTTTCTTTTAGCTTTGAATATTCCTTCTTTAGGCAAGAACATTTATTAACCCAAGTATGGGAGAGCGTGTTTTTTTTCTTCAAATCCTTTGATTGTGTGCTACAAAGGTTATGTTTCCTTTGAACAGTGGCATTATGATGGGTGGGGGCTTGGGGTGCCCCCCCCCAAAAAAAAAAAAAAAAAAAAAATCATGACCAAGAAAAAAAAGTGGAAATGAAAATAACAGAAAACATAAAAAGCGAAATATGATATAATTTTCTGAATATTATGTCAAAATCACAAAATTTTATATTTTAATAAAAAAGTGGAAATTTTTGCTTGATGACTTCACAACTTTTTAATACATTTTACACGATCTACCATATCTTGCTCCTTCAAAATTGACTCAATACACCATTACTGTTGAAAGACATGAATCCTTTCCTGTTTGTCCTGTCAAGCACATAAACTTGGTGAAGGATTCCATAACCCCTTGAAAATAGGATTCATTTCTTTTATAGGTACCATAACATAAATTGTTTCACATAATATTAATAAAAAGATTTTGATAATTACAAATTCTCCCAATTAATAACGCAAATCTTCTTACTTGGGTTGACGAAAAGTCTTCTTTTCTTACTTATGAAGGAAAATTCGAAGGTAAAAAAAGTTTAAATGAAAAACAAAATAATTCAAGTAAATAAATAAATTTGTAAACAAAATTTGACAGCATATGTCGAAAATTATGGCAAAGACAATGAAAAGATTAAGAGGAAGTCTGCTGATTAGCCAAAAGTCTAGTCATCAAATTTCTCATTTCTGCCATTTTGGCGCAAGCCTCTTTTTGAACCCCCAACAAAAACGTCCCATGTTCGCTCAAGCATGAACAAAATTTATGTTTTAAAATAACATTTAAAAGATAACATCTCAGAGCATCTATTAACATCAAAATATAGATATAATAATTTGAAACAAATTTGTTATAGACTTTTCAAAACTGTCCCGTTTTTTTTATACGCACATATATAGGGAAAAATTCACGTTCCCTATTTTCATTTTTCTCACGTTAAATAAAATCATAATTGTTTATTTTGCATCTTCATCCATGTGTGTATATGTATCCCCTGTAACAAAATGCGTTACAGCAGTTGATTGTCTTACATATTAAATGTCAAGCAATTTTTGTCATTCTTAGAGAAAAAATTTGAATAAACATAGTTTAATTATGATAAAAGACAAAAGAATAAGTGGGGATATGACTTAAGCTAGCTTACTGCATTTCATCGAAATAATTCAAAACTTATAATTTTCATAACTTTTATACGCACATATATAGGGAAAAATTCACGTTCCCTAT
The DNA here is from genome assembly GCF_037042905.1 of Lytechinus pictus. Lineage (NCBI taxonomy): Eukaryota > Metazoa > Echinodermata > Echinoidea > Temnopleuroida > Toxopneustidae > Lytechinus > Lytechinus pictus. The sequence continues at coordinate 19,541,636 of NW_026974140.1, forward strand.
TTTCATTTTTCTCACGTTAAATAAAATCATAATTGTTTATTTTGCATCTTCATCCATGTGTGTATATGTATCCCCTGTAACAAAATGCGTTACAGCAGTTGATTGTCTTACATATTAAATGTCAAGCAATTTTTGTCATTCTTAGAGAAAATTTTTGAATAAACATAGTTTAATTATGATAAAAGACAAAAGAATAAGTGGGGATATGACTTAAGCTAGCTTACTGCATTTCATCGAAATAATTCAAAACTTATAATTTTCATAACTTTATTCTTTGTCCGATTTTAAGGAAATTTTATTTTATTTATTTATTATTATCATTTTTTTTTTTTTTTTGGGGGGGGGGGTCTGATTTTACTTAATCTGTTAGCCATTATTTTCAGCCTGGAGTGTCCCTTCAAATGGTTTTGACACAAAATAGCCTCCATGGAATCCACCAAAAAATGCACTTTCATGTGATATGCAGTTGAGCATGTTATTTAATGTTTATACATAGTTGTGTTTAAAGATTATTTATTCTTTGACGAGGTGCACTTCTGTATAAGTGTTCCTTCTTCAAACAAACATGTCCTGTACAGATACCAAAGATGTCTGTGATACTACACTAAGATACAAGAATGAAATCTCTCCCCTCTTTATTTCTCTCTCTTTAAAGTTCCTCTAAGTCGTTTTATATTCTAACATTTTCATACAAAATCTCATTCCCCCCCCCCCATTTGCATTCGCATGCAACATCTTCGATAATTGATTAAAATTCGCATGTATTGCATTGATCATAATCTGTCATACCTTTTTTTATTCATAGATTTTTTTTCTTCAATATTACGACTCGGCCTCCAGCTAGCCACGGAAAACTTGGCGGGGAAACTAGGTTAATAATATATTCATATTTCATAAATTAAGAATCCTCAAATGTAAACCATGACAATCTTTACTATTCTATTATTATACAGATGAGTCTGAAATTGTATAAAAAAGACATTCCTCAATTTCCCTTACAGTACAAAAATATTGACACGGAGTAAAGACTGTTCCAGCCCCTTCCCCAACACAGTTTGCAGGTGTGCAGGTAATCAAGAACATTAGCACCCAAGATGATCATGATTAATATAAATAAACTACAAAAACACATGAAATGAAACTTAATTTGTTATATTTTGCAATAAGAAACGGACTTTAATTCAAGAAGTAGGAACACAAGGTATACCATACACAATTCTATGTACATTAATAAAGGAAATAGTCAAATATATTATGACAAATTACCAGTCCCACTAATTCAAATTCATGCAAGTTAGATATCAAAATTATTGGTTAGCTTCTTCTACTGGATATGTAAATTCAACTAAAGCAGTCAACCCAGCTCCAGGCATAAAAGAAAGTCATACTAGTATGATTATACCAAGTAATTAATACAGGGGTATTTGCACTCATTGTCAAAAATTCATCTCTTTTATTGATGGCTATGTCTCTACTCATCAACAAAATAACAAAAAAGCTCAGTTTTCTTTATCCAGGAGTCTGATATTCCATTCTCTGGTAAGCCTTTTCAATGGAATTTTAAAATGAATATGAACAGTTAAACCATCAACAAAGAAGATAAAAACTCTTCGTGACAAGATGGAACAGCTAACATCCTTGTTCCATAAAGCTCTGTGATCAACGTTTAGATAAATGCTACTATCACAAGCTCTTGAATTGGAGCCATCGGATTGGCTGAGGGTTGTTTTTGCTAAAGCATTTTAGCATTTATTATTGATAAAAAAAGGTCTAAATCACTTATTGCAGGACTGGTTTCATTTTTATCAACATGATTGAAATATATTTTGTTATGAATTTTACAGATATCATTTATATATATATATTGCTTTCTACAAGAATCTAACATAGCCCCTTGTAACACAAACATAATTAATGAAATATAAAGTGAAATATTTTGTCAAAAGAATAATTTGATTACATTGCACTCTTTAACCAAGAAAACATCAATAAAAAGATGAAATAAAAATTGGTTTTATTTTGACTTTGAAATATAATCAAACAAGTTTCTAAACTGGCCCTTTCCCATCACCATTTCTATAATCAGTCTGAAATAAGTTCACTATATACAGGAATGTATTTCGGTATGACAAACGATGAATAAAAAAGATACTTGAAACTATGGCATTTACTACAACTTAAATTTCTTCTGTCTTTATCATTAGATAATTTAATGACTGCTCTATAACTGCTCTATATATTGCAACTTGTTAACCCCTTTAAACAATGTTTATGTTACAGCATTTAGTGTTACATATGTATATGAATAATACATCACTGTGTATCTCATATTTTGGGGATTTCTTTTTTTAAAGACTAGTTATTTTATAAACTGTTATGCTATAATCCCAGCATTTGATCTCAAACCATGAAACCACTACACAATGTCAAAGGAAACAATTTATGGAAGCAATATTCTGGCACTTATTGAGCTCCAAGATAATTTTTTGCACCCAAGCTACAATATTAATATTTACCTGCAAAAATGTGATATGTTCCACAAAAGTTGTTATCACTTACATATTTTTTAAGTTATAATTTTAGTCCTTTTGTTTTTTTAAAATCTGTTTATAAGTAATTTACTATGAAATCAATTATGACAACATTAAAGGCCAGGGCCCCATAACACTAACCTTACCTGACTGTTTATTGTTTGCAATTCATTGCAATTGATTGCATGGAACACAATATACTAAAGTTTGTATAATCGAATCCTGATCTTCATATCCACTTTTCATTCAGAATACCTTGTGTTAAAGAAATTAGTTCAATAATAAATGGTCTTACTTAACATAACGGACTCGCCATTTTAAATGTAAGCATTAGCAAAAGTAAATCAGGATTGTATAACCATAGATTACGTGGAAGTAGAGAGTATAAACAAGAACATTTACGGTAACCCTACTGAGTTCTGTAATTCCTGTAGGCTTTGTACAGGGTTTATCTTGTTCCAGTAGCCAACAGAGTAATATGCAAAGACAAAGTAAATAATCTCAGCTAAAATCAAATGCAAGCAATGGGATTACATGATATATTATACCAATATCATACTAGGAGAAGCAGATCTTAAATGTAACATAAAATGCCTTCTTAAAGAAAAAAAATGAAATATTCAGATATACATATATTGCTAATGATGGTAAAAAATCATATAGCTATCTTGTAATTACTATAAATCTATGACAAAAAAGGGTTAAAAGAAAATATGGAATACAGGAGACAAATTGAGATTGATTTATAATTTTGTTATCACTATTTAGAAAGATTACCTATAAGATAATTAGTAAAGGGGCAAGGTTTCAAATAATACTGTATCTAGTTATCTACTATTTTCTCAGACCAGCACCAGTAACATTGATATGAAAAAAAAATGCAAGACATTAATGTACCAAAATCTTAACATTCACTTAATATGATAATAAATGTATGACCTTTTCAGCACACATAAAATAAAAAAACACTTAAAGTTAAAGATGTCCCAAGATATAATCACTCATGTTGAGTGGGAATAACATGCTTCTAAAATATCATAAAACATTCCGGGCTGATTTGGGGGTATTTTTCAACGTCACTAGGCCATTGAATATTACATCTTCTAACTCCAAAGATGTAATACTAGTACATTAATTAATCAGTCAAGGTAGACAGTGGGTAAACCCATTGCCTATTAAAGATGATCTAAAGCCATAGCGTAAGTCTGTGCTGTAAATAAAGGGAAGCTTAAAATGTCTAAACTTTGCTAACACTCTATATTTTATGTTTACTACATTTTTTTCATGAGGCAACGGTGAAAAAAAATACTGAAAAAAATTGTGTTGTTGAAAAACTTTTGTAATCAATCAGTGATCATTGTGAGGAGTGCATAACATTTCCTGAATTAAACTAAGAATTAACATATCTTAAGAATTGCAAACCTGTAACATTAATGAATGAATAGTAAGGATTTCTAGCATAATTCAAAAGCATCCCATTATGGCTAACAGAGATCTTGCAAAATAAATTTGATCTAGTCATCAAATATCTAGAATCATATTTCTACTTTCATGTTTCTTTTCACATTTGACGATAAAAATCCCCAGAAGAGTACTGTACAGAACCTATCATTTACACTGTACACCTTCATTATTACACTGTATGAAGGGAGGGGGTAATATAATTCAATGTATATACTCTCAATTAAATATATATATTCTTAAGAAACATATTAACATAAACAGTTTTTAATTGGTGTAATAAAGGGTACATATATTAAAATATGAAACTTTGTTTCAGCACCCTATTGCGAAAATGATTACTATGGAAAAGTTGTCATCCGTTTCCATAGAATCATTGACTTACTGTCGAGCATGGTTGCCATGGCAGCTATGATTGAATGGCAAAGATACCATAGAAGTATTATGCAACAGGGCCCTGAGGAAATGAGATTACTAGAAATGTCTTTCATCAGGTAAAAACATATTCACCAATAGTACTTATTTTGAAACCTGTACAACTATTTAGCTATACATCTTTACCTCTAAATATCACTGTATATCAAACAGAAAATTGGGTTGTATTGTCTGATAATTTTGGAATGGCTTATTTTAGATATAAATTTAAGGCATGCAAAAAGACAAAGGCAACATATACAAGATTAATCATTCCATGGGTAATATTTCTAGCTGAAAATATGACTTTCTAGATGTATACATAATTGTGGGCAGTTTCTGAAACTTATCAATATTACATTAATACACCCTGAATGTAATTGAATATATTCTATAAATCCTTATTCCAAAGATATTTAAAATGATTCTGCGTGTCTCCCAATACTTAATTCCTCTGTTATTGATTTTCTTCCTCCATCTGCTATTTTGGCACAATGACATGCATAGTCTAGTTTCAGTCGAAACACTATTCTTGAGTGAGCTTCACATATTTAAAACAAATTTGTCATTATTCCAGAATAAGCATAAATAAATAAAGAATAAGAAATGTTACAGGTATCTGTGTTTTGTAGGAAAAGGTTAAAAAGAAATCACAAATCACAAAAAAGTAATGGCAGGTCTGAGTACAGAAATAATATCACATGAAATGAATACAAGACAAAAAGCGTTCACAAGATATAGGTATTCTATTAGTAATAACAAACCTATGTTCTACAAATCACTGAATTGATACTGTTGATATGAAAATTGGTTTTGACAAACCTGCAGTTATTTGGGTATTGGAAATGATCTTTTACATCACCAACAAACGACCAACAAACCTCTGACTCTGTAGCTTGGAGCAAGCCATGATGGTATGAAAGCATGCAGTCAATGATCCTTGGTAAACTTTTCCAATGGGGATACTTTGTCAAGCACTGTGAATACCTCACATGATAAATGAGTGAAATACTCCCCAGAAGCCAGGATATTGATAATGGTCAACTGATTGAATTTAATGTTTGGGTAGTATGTTTAGATATATATGCATAAACCCCTTTAAAAGTAACCAGATTACAATAAAAGTTGCTGTCACTATCATTATTACATTATTAATTATAACTTTGTATTGCCATAGCCTACTTTCACCTACATGTGTATGTGTACTGATCAGGGATTGGTAGAACAAGGGTCACATGATTTCTACTGTTTTTCAAGGAATGATGGTTGCATCTCACTAGGTGCTTTAGGTTTGATATTAAACTGCTTGAGTGTTGCTTGAAGTGCTTGTTGATTACCAGAGAAATAGGCTGCTACAGCATTATGGAACAACAGTAATTGCTTATGCATCACCTTCACCTAAAACATGACATAGAAAAAGTTTGAGTAATGTCTTTGTTTAAGTCATAGAAGTAAAATGAGGAAGAAAATACTGCAATAACATTATCATTCTAACAAGAATATATTTTGTCTTACAAATGATTGTGATAAACTATGTTTTGGCGATCCAGCATTACAGGTTTTTTATAACCTTTGTGGAAAGCCACACAATTGATTTTGTATCAACTCATATACAGTACAATGTTTCTTGTATTTTTCAATCATATTTGCAAAATAAACATTGAAATGACTTATATCAAACTCAAATTGCATTTGATCTTAAATTCCAAACTTGTGACCATTTACAATTTGAGTTTCAATCTACAGTGCGTATAAAAAAAAAGTTTACACTTTGAAAAAGCCCTGGGAATTCAAAAATATACAACATGTGGGTAAATTTTTCACATATAATCTTGGGTTTGGGTCTCATCTATCCGATGAAACTAAAGGTTTTGACAGAATGTTACACTTGAGTGAGCACTGTCCATTTTTATAAAGCTTGCAGAAATCTGTTTGCACAGAAATGCTCGTTTTCACGCTGTGTCAAGGGGAAAGGGCGAAATCAAACTTACCCTGCGAAACATTTCTCATACGTTTCCCTTGCACTTTTAGTCAATTGAAATAATACGGATACATTCAAACATTTTGCAACAATTTTGCCACCCGAATTGAAATTTCAACATTTAGTAAGCAAAACCTTTACTCTTTTTTGTGCGAGCTGGATCTGAGGACATAACTGAATCTGAACAAAGTTTATATCAGACATTTCCAGCATTTTTTCACTGAGTTTATCATTTAAAGTGGGTTTACATTTCATTTTTCATTTAATACTTGTTTCTCCACACTTTTCCCAAGCTTGACAATGATTAACAAAATTAAAATCAAGCCTAAGCCATTTCATGTAAATCACAGCTTAGTGTAAAGCAAATATCGTCTCGATGGCCTCTGTGTGTAGGGGAGTGGGGTGGGGCACAATGCACTCTTCGAAGTGTTTTGGGCAAGGAAACAAGTTTAAAAAGGTAAAAGATATCTTCAAATCAATTTTACTAGCTAAATTCCACGTTTTCTTCATGATTAAGGTCTTCTTTTATTTGCATAACTATTTCAAAGTTCTGCGCAAATCATTTTTCACTAAATTTTCAAAAGTAAGTGGTGCCCACTCAAGCGGAAATATGTTTCGACAGTTATATGGTCATTTGCTTAAATGGATATGTACCAATGTTAAAAAAATCTTCAGAATATTACAAATGTATAATTTTACAGGATTTTTTCAAAGTGTAAACTTTTTTTTGATATGCACTGTATAGTAAGACTATGTAAATGACTCCCTGGATGATTTTATTGGAGAGGTGAGGTTTCAAAATACAAATTAAAATTAACCTGTTATTGCAATTCTTTCATTTAGGAATTAAACTTACGATTGATAAAAAGTAGGAAAATCATCTATATACAACAGACCCTTTTTTGTATACCAAAATTGTGTTTTCTGTAGCTAAAAAAAATGTTGAAAAAATTTAACATTCTGTTTTTAATTTTGGCTGAAAAGAGACATCCCTTTACAGTCCATGTATTGTAAATATGTCCTCCACAATTATTCAGGAATCTGAACACAGGGAAAGCAACAAAGGGATTTCTAGGCAGGAAAAAAAGAAAACAAAACCAATTGGTAACAACACAAGCTAACCAAGAAGAAAACAGCACACAGTGCTAGAAATTGTTGCACTTGTGAAATTGTTTTCATTTTTTTTGTTTCTTGCGATCTAATTAATAATTCAATCTGTGGAAAAGTAGGGCAGTTCTTCTTTAAACCTATCTTAACTGGGCTATTTCAGACCAACAAATACTGGGGGGGGGGGGGGGGGGGGTCAATTTAACCCCCCCTCAGATCTCGGCCGTTGATTGCGCGATCGCCGCAAAAATTTGCACGTACGTAGAGCCGGATGTAAACTACAAGACTGTATAGTAAAATTTTCAAAAAATTAATCGCTTATATTTTGTTAATTAATTAATTATGCAAATTAGCGTATAAAATTTGCCCTAATTTTGATTTATTGTTTGTTTTTGCCTTTAACTCAATATATAAAGCTAGCAGAATGCTAATTTTTGGTGAACATATAGATTTTTACATTTTGAACAAAATCTACAAAAAAATTATTAATTTCCTAAGTATCTTATTGTTTTTTTAATTCTTATGTATTTCTTTGTTTTTTCAAACCTTTGTTTTTTTTATTCGATGAACTTTGTCGGGGACTCTTTAACGATCATAAATAACATAAAATAAATCCATCTAAACCAGCAAAAGTACAAATAATCATACATTTAAGATTTTTGGTTGAAAAACACAATTTGCATTGACTTTGTACATGTAATCACGTTTTCGAGCAATTTTGGGACCGACACGTGCTAACAAAATATTGCGTAATTTTGGAACTGCATACCTGGGCGTCGCAAATTTCGTCTCAAAAGATGGGCAAGACTTGAAAGTAAAAATTCAGCGAGCTGCGCGGTCAAAAGATTTTGCGCAGCGGCGAAATTTGTCAAGGGGGGGGGGGGGGTCAAATTGCCCCCCCCCCCAGTTTAATAAGGGCTAAGTGTTTGGATTATGACTGTAAGAGAGTAATACAAATGTCTCAATCCCTAACGAAAGCAAAATGGTATGGTGAAAATTCCATTAAACAGGTTTCAATGATTCTACACACCTTGTTTTCATCCAGGAATCTTAGCTTGACTGATACATCTTGTCTCAGCTTATCAAACTTCTCTTTTTGTGTTTCATATTTCTGTCTTGCTTCATGAAGTCTAGCCTGGGTCTGAGCATCTTTAGGTGCTAATGATAAATGTTCCATGTCGGCTCTGTAAGCATCATACTCTATCCTGCACAGATTATACAAATATACCAAATAATAATACAAATTTATAATTTATTGTCATTCAATTGCCAGATCTACAAAAACTGAAATATGTTTTATTCACATAATGAAATAAAAAGATAAGCAGTGAGTGTGTGACATCAACTCTCTCTTTGTGTATGTAATTCATTTACTTATTTATTTAATTTTTAATTTTTTAAAATTATATTACTTTTTTTTTTTTTGGGGGGGGTTCACATTCCTTCGATTAATGCCATTGAAGAAGAATTCATGTCTTTGGTGCATTGAGTTGACGGAAGTGAGCCAGCATTGGTGATGCTACTATAACAAAAGACTGATTGTGTAAAGAAGAAACCCATAACCTTCTCTCCAAAATATGCTCAATGTTATCACAAGCCCATTACATATGCATCAAAATTGGACTGAGGCCGGCCCCAAAAGCGGCTCAAATATGTCTAACATGCCCCCTTTTTAAGCCTGACTGACACCGAATTTGACTGACTCACTTCTGGATGTCGTTTGAAGCCTGAGTGAGTCCGGCCTCAGTCCAGCAGTTGGTTTGACTAACACCCCCATGTGGACTCAGGCAGGTTTATAGGCGGAAGTGATAGTGAACAATAGTAATAGCTACGAGCCATGAAAAAACAACACACAATGTTTCAATGAAAAATCATGTGACTTGCATCATATGAATAGGTGATGTGAAGCCAGCCAAAGTGTAGACACACAATTGCGAGCCTCAGCCCATGTGTAAAAGGGTATAATGATTGAGGGCACCTTCAAATTGCAGGCGTGAAGCCTGCTTCAATCCAGACACATATTGGGCCAGAGATACTATCAATAATTAATTACCTTGCTGACTCATAGAGCTTCACAGTGAGCAGTGTGTCTTCCATTGTCTTATTGCAGAGTGTACTAACACTTGATGTAAAGAAATTGAGGGCGCTAAGCAATGTTTCTCCATTTAGGCAAAGTGATTTCTGTGTCTCAGCATTATACGTGAACTCTTCCTGTAGCTCTGGTGACTTCTGAGATAGCTCACCAAAAGCATCACCAAGAGATCTTTGTGTCTGGACTACCAGGTAGAATTGATTGGTCAGGGCTCTGGTTAGCTTGAGGATATGGGCATACTTCCGTTGAGTGTCCCGTAAGACCTCAATCTGTGCTTCAAGCTGAAGGTCTACAGTCCTAGAAGCCTTACCAAGCTTCTCCTGTCATGTTAAAGAATAAATAAAACACAATTGTTGTGATTTCAAGATTGATTCCTACAGAATCCAATAAAATAACCACCCAAGTGTCTGTACATGTACAATGAAAATGTACTTATTAAAGGTTTATAGAAGAAATCGTGTAAGTGTTGAGAAATTGAGATACTAAGCATGGTATTCCAGCCAGATGCTGGGTCTTATACCAAGCAGAAATAATACATTGTCCCACATAAGCTCATCTGTGATTGTTTTTCAGATCAGATTTCATTTTTTTCAAAAAGTTTATGTAACTTTAACAAATCTAGATCTAAAATGATACAGTGACAATTGACCTTGGTGTTAAATACTTTCTCATGAAATCAGTGGTCACTGCAACTATATTTATATCGTAAATGTTCAGAACAGATTAGCAAATCTAATTGCCACAAATAATCTTATATCAACTGCATATATATTGAAGGGGATGTTCACCCTGAAGTCAAGTTGATTTTGAGAAAAGAAAAAAAAAATGGGAGAAAATGTTTCATCACATTTGGGTAAAAATCCATCAGAGCATAAGATTATGGATTGTTTAAAGTTTTAATCTTGTGAATTCAAATTCTAGCAACTGGGTCATACACTGTACATTACGTCATGTGATATTACATACTGGTACTAATTATTAAACAAAACATACATTTTATCAGAAAATTGAAACTGATTTTACTTTAAAACGCAGTACCGGTATACATCAACAGACACATTATTTTATGACCAATTCTAAGAGAAAAGTATTTTCAGTTATCAATAAGCACCATCTTAAAAGTGATATACGTGTAAGACCTACAGACCTGTTCTTATTAGGACCAGTCCTTAGTCTACCTACCTGTACCATTTGTCTAGTACATTTATATGTTGAGATACTCCAGTTCTTGAAGCTATCAAGTTTAGCCTTAGCCATAGCTGATGAGGTCTGGTCTCCATTAGAACCTGACATTGGATTGCTATAACCATGACCACTCTCTACTGGTGAATCTGTTGATGATTTTTGGCCTGGTATAGGTGATGCTAAAGAAAAGAAAAATAAGGTGATGCATGTTTTACATGTAGCATTTCAAATTGTAGACTTATTCATTCATTGATTCATGCTGATAAAAGCTTTGATTTTGTCTTACATGAATTTCATAAACTGTAAACATTACTACCTTGTTAAATCAATAACTCACATGACTAGCAATTGTACACAACTAATACAAACAAAAGTTACAAAATACAACATTATATGTTCATTGTATCTGCCAATCGGCCATGGAATATATTTCAAGGAAATTCTTTTCCAAGCAAACTAGTAAATAACAAAACAATTTGTATTCAATCTGAATATTTCAACAAGCTATCATTTTATTTATAAACTACACAAAATAAAATATTTCATTTTTCTTTTACATTTTTCATTATATCAAGTTACCAACAATCAATATGAAAATTAAAAATGTATTAGAATTAGAAATGTGCCATGATTAAATAAGATCATACTAACTACATGTAGCACTACACACAGACCAGAGTAAATATTTCGCACACAAATACAGGACAAAATATATAAATGCAACACACACAATCTACTATCAAAATTCACTCTGTAACTACATGTACAACTGTAGGCCTACTGGTAATTCTAAAATACACTATCACAGTACGTTCATCAATTCATACTTGGAAAAAAGAAGAAGAAATATCCATCTATTCCAGGTATAATACACAAATGTTCATCTTTCTTGTCTTACAAGCAGATTGTTAAATGTGTCACTGTAGGCATTTACAGCTTAATACGTGTACATGTAAGACCATTAATAAGAGATTAAGGGGGATTTGATCAGCGAAATATGCGATATCTGCTGGTACCCATTAAATGTGTACATGTACATGTATGTAAAAACTATGATTTGCATTGTTTTGATATAAATTATCACCTTCAAAAAGCAGCACAAAATCATTTTCTAAATGCAATTTCTTCATTTTGAAAGGATTCTGGAAAATCAAACTTATTACAAGGCAGGGAAGTCATCATTTTCAGTACAGTATTACATGTAGGTTCACAGAGAAGAACTGTAAATTGCCTCAAAATCTATGAATTTCAATCTACATGTATATTTCCTGAAACAATATAGGTGCATTGTAATGCACATGTACAATGTAGACCAGAAAAACACATACACACACACGAATCATTACTTTGTATTTCCATTTGGAATATTAAAGGGGAATCCAGCCTTGGTCATAAAATGTGTGGGAAAGGAGAAAAATAAATTAAACAAAATGGTGAAAATCAGACTAACAATATTATGGCTACTTTAAAATTGAGATCCTTCAGACTATGTAGATTTCAAATTGGCAACTGGGTTTAACAAGTAAATTATGACAAGGGGCAAGGACAACTTTCCCATAGGCCATGTACTTAATTATCAGGGAGTTGAGGTTCTCCTATTAAAGAAGTAACCATTCCCCTGGGGCAGTATAACCCAAGTAGTATATTGTTTAAGAAAAATATAATTTGAAGTAAAACTTTTGAAAAAACAACATTTAGCCATTTTATGTATTGGAGTACATGGTTGAGTAGTCCTTGCCTTCCATGTACATCACTATGACATCACATGTGGCCAATTTGAAGTTTCCATGAGTACAGTGATTACCTATATATTATTTACAACTTTTAAAAATTCATAACTTTCTTATTGTTTGTCTGATATTGTTCAAACTTTCACCTATCAACTTGTCTGATTTTTCTTTTTCCTCTACGAACAAGTTTTTCTTTGGGTTGGATTCCCCTTTAAGTTTTGATTAATTTTGTCAATTAACTACTGTCCCAATGAAGAAAAATAATTCTGAAAAAAAAATACGTATACATTGTACACATACATACACTGTACATGTAACAAACACAAAACATCATACATGTAGGCTTAGATGCACCTAAAACAAAGAAAATAGCTATGACAGACAAAAACAATCACTCATGGGTTATGGGAAGCATGCTGAATGATAAATAGTACAGATGTTAGCTTACGTTCACTTTCTTGTTCTCCCTCTGTGAGTATGGAAAAGATAAATTCAAACAGGTGTGAGATTCTAAATGGAGTAAAGTTAGCATGCATGAAAGCTACTGAGAAGGTTAAACAATACATAGGCTACCTTCATCCCCAAAAATAAGAATTAAATAAAAATGAGAGATGAAGGGATCCATGTAGAATGTGATAAAAGCTGGTTAAAATGAGAGTGTGTGTGCAGATAAGGAGGTGGCATAATATTATCAATTCAAATCTGATGTAAATTAATTAAGGGTTCCACATGCACTGTACATAATTATGTATAGTACATGATGGTACTCAGACATGCCAAGTCTCACTCCTCAGTCCTGCATTGAGGACTCTTGTCTGTATCACAGACAACTGTAGCTTTCTGTTCAAATCTACTTTGTCGACAAGCCACTACATGGCTGGTAAAAATGACTGTTAGTTTTAATACATGTACACTGCAGTATCCGTTCTAATAAGCTTATTCACAAGTCATATTATCAGTCACGCACTGCATGGTCTTCCCTTTTCTATTTCAAAATCAGTATCAGACTAAACACAGTTTGAAAGGTTAGAGTCAGATGATTGGTTTCTGTCTCTACATTTCATATCTGAGGTTGTCTACACTGCTTGATCATACTTGTCATCCAGACATGCCTATAGACGGGTCAATATACGACCAAAAATAGCCTTACCCGGAACAAATTGCAACAAATGATTTTTCAACGGTATTTTGTACTATTTGACCTCAGGAATAACATACTAAAAATCTACCAAAATCCGCATCCGGGAAAGTGGTTATTTTCAAGATGGCGTCCAAGATAGCCGCCATTCACTGAAAATTGATACAACTGACACATTATCCACCCTAGAATCCTATTTCGTTCTATATTCCATGGTCTGGGGTACAAAAGTTGATTTAGGCTAGAAAGAATTATAAGCCCTCCAGTGTACCAGGCAAATCCAAGATGGCGCGCAAAATGGCTGCCGTAGGCTGAAAATCCACAATTCATCTAAATTTGTTTTTCATTCAATGGTTTTAAGAGTGAAATAGTACATTGAAACAAGTTACAAGGACAGCCAGTGGTCTGGTGTGTCCAAAAATCCAAGATTGCTTCCAAAAACGGAGTTTAAAATGGCTGTTGATAATTAAAATGGACATAGTTCATTTCATATCCGCCTGGGACATAATGATTTTGGTGTCTAGACCACGATTTCAATGGTCAAATAAGACATTGGGACAAGTTACAAGGAAAGTCAGTGGGCTGGTATGTGCAAAAATCCAAGATGGATTCTAAAAATTGATTCTGAAATGGCTGCTTATACTTAAAGCAGACATAGCTCATTTCATTTTGGACTGGGATATGTGATTTTGATGTCTAAACCACTGGTTTCAAGGGTCAAAAAATATATTAGGATAAGTTACAACGACAGTCAATGGTCTGGTATGTCCAAAAATCGAAGATGGTGTCCAAAAATTGGTCTTAAAAATACGCTGCTGATACTTAAAACGGACAAAGCTCATTTCATATCGGCCTGGAAAGGTGATTTTGGTGTCTAAACCACTAGTTTCAAGGATCAATTAATACATTAGGGCAAGTTACAAGGACAGTCAGTGGCCTGGTCGGTCAAAAAACCTAAGTTGGCTTCCAAAACTTGATTCTAAAATGGCGGTTGATACTTAAAAGTGGCATAGCTCATTTTAAATCAGCCTGTGAGATATGATTTCGGTGTCTAAACTATGGTTTCAAGGGTCAAATAATAAATTAGGACAAGACAATGGCAGTCAGTGGCTTAGTATGTCCAAAATTACAAGATGGCTTCCAAAAATGGAGTAAGAAAATGTCTAATGTTACTTACATAAGGACATAGTTTGTTTAACATCTGTCTGGGGAATATGAGTTTGGTGTTAAAAGCATGGTTTAAAAGGGTCAAGTAATACACTAGGGTAAGTTACAAGACCAGTCAGTTGTCTGTATGTTAAAAAATACAAGATTACTTCAAAAAATGGGGTGTAAATTGACTGTTGCTGTTTAAAAGTATGCATAGTTTATTATAAATACACCTTGGAGGTATGATTTTGCTGTCTATACTAGAGTTTACAGGGTCAAGCAATACATTGGGATAAGTTCAAAGGACAGTCAGGTGTCAGGTATGTCTAAAAATCAAAGATGGCTTTAAAAAGGGGGGTCTTAAAGACTGCTGTTACTTAAAAGTGGATGTAGAACATTATCAATACACCTTGGGGATATTATTTTAGTGTCTACACTAGGGTTTCAAGGGCCAAACAATACTTTGGGACTGGTTACCATGATATGCAGCAATCCATTTTGCCTTGAAATCCAAGTTGGCTTAAGAATGGGTTCTAAAGTGACTACCGTTACATAAAAATAATATCTACCTGTTAGAAATAATCTTGGTGCCTACACTTAAATGCATGGGGACAAGTTATCATATTGTTTCATGAGTTGGTAACAGCACCCATTTTGATGAAATTTTAGAATCCATCATGGATTCTTTGACAAAATGGGGTACTAACCATCCTTGTTACTTTTCCGAATGTATTATTTGACCCTTCATACCACAATTTGGACACCAACATTATTTCTTGCAGATGAATATTGTAGAACTCTGACCACTATTGAATGATATGAGTCGTTTTAGATTCCTTTTTAAAAAACCCTCTTGTGTTTTAGGCAAACTGGACAACTGCATATCAATGTAACCAGTCCAAACGTATTATTTTAATCATGAAACCATAGTGTGGACACCGAAATCATATCTCCTAGGTGGATTTTAAAGGAACTATGTCCATTTTTAAAGTAACAGCAGTCATTTTAGACTCCGATTTTTGGAAGCTTTCTTAGATTTTCGACTTACTGGACCACTGACTGTCCTTGTAACTAATTTTCTGCCTTTTGAAACCATGATATAGGCAACAAAATCATATGCCCTTGACGAATAAAACATAACTATGTCCATTTTTAAATACCATCGCGGCTAATTGATACTATTTTTTAAGCCACCGTGGACTTTTGGACATACTTGACCACCAAACGTCCTTGTAACCTATCCCAATTTATTATGTGACCCATTTAACCATGGTATAGGCACAAAAAATCATATTCCCGGATATTTAACAAACTATGTTGGTTTTTTTTTAAGTAGCAACAGCCTTTTTTACTCCATTTTTGGAAGCCATCTTGGATTTTTTAACATACCGGACCACTGACTGTCCTTGTAACTTGTCACAATGTATTATTTGACCATTGGAACCATGGTCTAGACATCAAAATCTTATCTCTCAGGTGGATGTGATATGAGCTATGTCCATTTTAAGGATTAACAGCCATTTTAAACTCAATTTTTGGAAGCCATCTTGTATTTTCCGGCACACCAGACCACTGGCTGCCCTTGTAACTTGTCCCGACGTACTACTTCATCATTAAAACAATCGAATGGAAACCAAATTAAAGACACTTAAGTAAGTAATAGATGAATTGTGGATTTTTTAGACTACGGCAACCATTTTGGGCGCCATCTTGGATTTTCCTGGTACCCTGGAGTGCTAATATTCACTCTAACTTGTATAAATAAATTATTTTACCCATTGGATCATGGAATATGAATCCAAATAGGATTCTAGGGTGGATAATGAGTGAGTTATATCCATTTTTAGTGAATGACGGCCATCTTGGACGCCATCTTGAAAATAACCACTTTCCCGGATGCGGATTTTGGTAGATTTTTAGTATGTTATTCCTGAGGTCAAATAGTACAAAATACCGTTGAAAAATCATTTGTTGCAATTTGTTCCGGGTCAAACCATATATTGACCCGTCTACTATGAAAGAGATGCCTCTTAAGAATCTTATCAGGCTAAGTATTAGGAAACTGGGTTCAACTGACAATAATTTTTGGTGCCACTGACAAAGTTAAATTAATCATGTGTGTACATGTGAGAATAGATGAGACAAAAATAAACAAAAAAGTGATTAAAACATTAGGATTTAAATATCTTTACTTGTTTGTTGTTAGTGTAACCAATTTACCATCAATTTGGAATGCATCACTTACATTTGGTGAAGGGACGTCTATTTGCATATGAACCTACAAGACGTGAACCTCGGGTAGCTTGGTATTAAAGATATTGATCAATGAAATCATTCTAGAGTATTATCATTTGAATCTACTGGGGGAGAACCTATGAAGAAACGACCAAAGCTGATAAACACATCGGATTCAGATGTCATTGTACATCTGCATGGGACCAGGATGATATTATTCTGTGTACATTATAAGCATGCATGCAAACCTGAAAAAAGCATCCACTTTCAGAGGCTTCAGAATGTTTGCATGTTTTTATGTTTAAAGCATACATGTGGACAGTATAACTTCTTAAAAATCATGAACCTTATAGTTTCGTGAAAAATATTTCACTGTATAAAGTAGTTTTTTATTGAGAATTTCAAGTTGACAAAGAATTCCACATGCACACGTGTGTACATACTATGTATCTTCATGTTTTGACAATGTTTGAAGCCTTGTCTGGTGAGGCATCACACATGTGCATTAATACATAATGAAACACCTGTTTTTCCCTATATTACACAGCCCTGAGTGTAATAGAACCAGCCTCCTCATTATTACAATACATGTACCTGATGTTTATACAAGCATGACTACAAATTACTGACCCTGCCACTACAATGTATGTATCCTCTTCATTATCAATGAATTACTTCCATATATCACATGTATCATGCATCCATCCTCTACTGTATTACTCCCCCCTTATCATGCATCCATCCTCTATCACTCCCCCTTATCATTCATCCATCCTCTATCAGCTCCCCCTTACATGTATCGGGCATCCATCCTCTACTATATTTCTCCCCCCTTATCATGCATCCATCGTCTATCACCCCCCTTATCATGCATCCATCCTCTACTTTATTACTCCCCCCTTATCATGCATCCATCCTCTACTCTATTACTCCCCCTTATCATGCATCCATCCTCTATCACTCCCCCTTATCATGCATCCATCCTCTATCAGCTCCCCCTTACATGTATCATGCATCCATCCTCTACTATATTTCTCCCCCCTTATCATGCATCCATCGTCTATCACCCCCCTTATCATGCATCCATCCTCCACCACTCCCCCCTTATCATGCATCCATCCTCTATCACTCCCCCTTATCATGCATCCATCCTCTATCAGCTCCCCCTTACATGTATCATGCATCCATCCTCTACTATATTTCTCCCCCCTTATCATGCATCCATCGTCTATCACCCCCCTTATCATGCATCCATCCTCCACCACTCCCCCCTTATCATGCATCCATCCTCTATCAGCTCCCCCTTACATGTATCAGGCATCCATCCTCTACTATATTTCTCCCCCCTTATCATGCATCCATCCTCTATCACTCCCCATTATCATGCATCCATCCTCTACTCTATTACCCCCCCCCCCCTTATCATGCATCCATCCTCCACCACTCCCCCCTTATCATGCATCCATCCTCTATCACTCCCCCTTATCATGCATCCATCCTCTATCAGCTCCCCCTTACATGTATCAGGCATCCATCCTCTACTATATTTCTCCCCCCTTATCATGCATCCATCCTCTATCACTCCCCCTTATCATGCATCCATCCTCTACTCTATTACCCCCCCCTTATCATACATGTATATATCCATCCTCCACCACTCCCCCTTATCATGCATCCATCCTCTACTCTATTACTCCCCCCTTATGTACATGTAAAATAAAAAAAATAACCAATTATATAGCACAGCTACTGTATTAATATTGCGCTGAACAATTGGTATCATAATTATAATAATAATAATATAGGGTATTTATATTGCGCACATATCCACCTTGTTAGGTGCTCAAGGCGCTCCTATATTACCCGGCTAAGCTAGGCGTTCATAGCGCACACAGCTTTTTAAGGAATTACTTCCTACCGGTACCCATTTACCTCACCTGGGTTGAGTGCAGCACATTGTGGATCAGTTTCTTGCCGAAGAAAATTAGGCCATGGCTGGGATTCGAACCCACGACCCTCTGTTTCAAAGTCCGAAGACTAATCCACTGGGCCACAACGCTCCACAACGCTTATTACACTGTTTCAATGACTATTAAAAGAAAATAAAAGTGTATGTACATGTAAGTCCATTTACAGTTCCATTGATTTAAATGTATGACAAAAGATGGGGTGGAGAGTCATTAAAGGAGAATGAAACCCTTGAAACCAGCTGAATCCATATCAAAGAGAAAAATCAAAGGAACACATTGTTGAAAGTTTGAGGAAGATTGAATGAATAATAAGAAAGTTATGAGCATTTGAATATTGAGATCACTAGTGCCATGTAGATCCTCCCATTGGCAATGCGACCAAGATCTGTGATGTCACACACGTACAACTCTCCCATTTGGACACTGAAACTTATACCCCAAAACATTTCTTTTTGCTCATTCTAATCATATGACAAACGATTCATCAATGATATAATGTTGTGAAACCTCTGTACTTGTCATCTCATAAAGAGAACACCTCACCTTGTGATAGACTCTATAAAAGTGAGAATATAAGTGAAATAAGTACTAAAGTAATGAGGGAGTTGTACGTGTGTGATATCACAGATCTTGGTCGCATTGCCGATGGGAAGATCTACATGGCACTAGTGATCTCAATATTCAAATGCTCATAACTTTCTTATTATTCATTCAATCTTCCTCAAACTTTCAACAATGTGTTCCTTTGATTTTTCTCTTTGATATGGATTCAGCTGGTTTCAAGGGTTTCATTCTCCTTTAAGTACTGCATTTAATCCTTACATGTACAAGTTATGCTTGCTCATGTGACATTTTTATTTTTCAGCAAATAATAGACACAGACTCATTATTTGCAGGGAGGTGGGACTGTGCTTGAGAATGATTAATATCATTAATTTTCAATGGCATGAAAAACAAGATAAAATACTGAGTCGTGTTGATTGCATATAATCATGACTTACTACGGTCTGGACTTTGATATTAAGTTTAACCATGTATCTGTGAGCTCATATTCTAATTTTAGAAAATGGAAAAATGGGATCTCTACCCATGGTAATGTCAGACATCAAATATGAAATGAAATACAGATAACAATTAATATTATTCGGCCTAATATTTAGTTTCTAAGGATCGGAAATGTAATGTACTCACATCTCAAAACTCAATTGGAAACTAAGTTCCCCGTTCTCATTACCGTCCTAAAACTAGTTTAGTAGAAAATACATGTAGTTTGACGTGTAATGAGAACGGTTGAAGCGATCTTCCAGACCGGCTCAGAAAACCACCTCGCGATGTAGTTTTCAAGATCGCTTTGCCTTGTTAAACTGGTTTTAACATGCATGTAAGTGAGGACACAAACGTTCTTTGGCAAATGATCTTTGCACAAGTTGTGTGTAGAATGCCTATGCTGCAGATTCAAACAGAGAGCGTCCCTGTAGCAACAAGATCGTTTTCCATGAAGTGGTTTTGAAAACCACCTCAGGTGATCAAATGGGAACACTACTGGTTTCCTGAAACTAGTTTTTAGGATTATAATGAGATCTATTAAAAAAATATAATAGTTTGGGGCTACTGTAGACTTGTTATCAAAATCACAAGTAAGCTACTTGGCTGATTGTCATGTACATTACATGTATTAAGAGAGCAAATAGTTTTATTTCCAATCAATATCTAGTGCTGCAAGTCAGGCGGCATGTTCAGGTTCTGTTCGGTTCGGCAGGGTTCGGCAAATTTTTTCCGAACTTTGGTTCGGTTGGGGGTTCGGCAATAAATGCGCAAGTAAATTATTAATATTTAAATCTATGGATTGTCAAATCTTGGACAATTTATCATAATAAAATTCTGTCGTATATTTATAATAAATTTTGTTTCTAAAAAGAATGGTTATAAGAATTGCTGCATAACTTTCTTTTATTTATTTCAATCTTGAAACCAAAAATAAGAGTCATTTCTACTTTCATTTTTAAATTGAATAAAAAATTATTTATCTTTAATATTGATATGTATATTTCAGAAGGTGAAATATACATACTTTACCATTACTTTGTCAGTCACAAGGAATGAATTTATGTCAGTTTTTTTTCTATTATTAAATACAAAACAATTACATGTACGCCCGATCACAATCATGATCGATTACAGTTATACGTAATTCAACTACACTTTTTCACCGAGTTTACATGTAGCTTAAAATGTCCCCACATTTTATGAGAAAAAAAAATAAATTCATGGTAATAAAAAAATTGAGACTGATAAAAATTCAATCAAAGACGAGACCGAAGCTGTCATACTTTAACATTTACGAGGAATGAATTTATGTCTTGTCCTTTTTCTTAAGTAAATAGAAAACAATTAGGTCCGATTACGATCACGATCGATTATGGCATTACGTAATTCAACCACACTTTTATACCGAGTTTAGCTTCAAATGTCCCCTCATTTAATGAAGAAAAAATATATTCATGTTAATAAAATATTCTTAAGTTGATAACAATTCAATCAAAGACAAGATGGGAGCTTAAATAGTGGATTTAAAAAATATTTTGTGTGGAATTCTTATTGTGCACAATTACTAACCAATTTTTTTTTTCATTTTATATTTAAATATATGTAGTCCCCGCTTAAGCCTGAGTCGAATCGATTTTAAAATCGGTGTTCGATCGATGTCATCGAGCGCTGATGCAGATTTTGCAAAATCGGTGCATCGAAAAAAAAAAAAAAAAAATACGTCGGCCGGCCGATTCGTTTGGTTCACACAATCTGTGACAATCAATCATCAAAATAAACAGAAATGTCCAACTTGACTACTAGTACTACTTACTTGATTTGTATTCCCCCCAAAATGAAACCGATTGTGTAATTATGATGCCTATTCACCATTAATTTGAAGTTTATTTCCATCATAGTTCGAGTCTTACTTGTCTGCTCGTGCCGAGATAATTTTATGCACGATGAATTCATGAATGGAAATCATCGATCGTGCAGCGCATGCGCTGTACTGTGCTTTAATCAAAACAGAAAATGGCCGGAAAATTGACGCAATCAACGTAAAATAAACCTTGCTATCATGAACAATATTACTATCATGACCATAGAACATTATTAGGTGGTCTGTCTATGACAGATCACCTCTTAATTTCGTCAGAATTTTCTTTCTTTATTATTTATTTTTAGCACCTATGTTTGTCGCCAACTTTTCTCCGAATTGGCTGAATCAATTTGGCTGATTTTTCTGTCATATATGGAGTTTATCATAGAGACGGCATACTAAGCTTTTCAAGGTCATCTGGTCATGATTACGTCATCTACGCGCCATTTTGTAAAATTCTCAATTTGATCATATCAACATAATGGATCATCAATAATCAACCATATTTACATCACATAAACTTTAGGTCAAAGGTCATCTGTCAATGTCATCAAAGGTCATGTAAAGGTCAAGACGCGCGCGTACGCGCGCGTCAAAGCCAAAAAAATTCTCCAAATGGCCTATAAATTTTTTTGGGTACGTTTCAAGTCATTTTAAGCATTTCAAAAAATTTGCGCGCACGCACGTATGCGCGCGCGTTTCCGCGCGTAACGCCATAACGCATCACAGAAACACAGTTTTTTTTACATCATTGCATTGATGATATAATTCTGAGCAATTTGATACCTTGATCAACCTTCTATGACCATTAATAACGAAATTAACACCCGTTAAAGTTTGCAGCACGTGTGCGTGCGAGCTCTCTTTATAGGCTATATATGGGCAAAAACATGCCTATTGAAAATTCACTGTAGCCCTTTAAATAGTCCGTTGACCCCCAATTTTTTTTTCAAATGTCGATAGAATATGAGTTGTAGATTTGATTTCATGTCACCATTGTCTCTCAATTTGATCATGACGTCATCAAAACTGCGTTGGAAATCAAAATATCCATTTTGCTTGTTATGACGTCATAACAATTATGCAAATTAGGCTCTAACTCCGTGAATATTAGTCAATTTTCGCCCAATTTTCGATATGTTGTAGCTTAGGTCTTACTCTTTCTGAGTTATTGCCTTTATTTTTCATTTTAATGAACAGATCATCTTGAAAAATTGCAAATAATAAAGGCATGTCATTTTTACTCATTTTGCGTGTAATCTCTATGGGACATGACTTTTTCTCAAAACTAGATTCTACATTCCTCTATTTCGTGAGCTATATCTCCATTTTCTTTTGTCAGTTGTCTCTGAGCTTTGAATATGTTGTAGCTAAGATTCTCAGCTTTCGGAAGTGTGCCCTCCATTTTTTGATCAGATACCGGGATCATGCCCGTTTTTCGCTTGCAAAGTTGGATTTGCAATTCTCAAATTTGCTTACGTGTAATCTCTATGGGAACGTGTAATCTCTATGGGGAATATCGTGGTTCAATGGATATCGCACTTGACTTGCGTTCTCGGGGGCGCAGGTTCGAGTCCTGGGGTGAACCAGATGATTTTTTTTTTCATTTTTTTTTCTCTTTACCAGCTCGTACATGATCCTTTATGATAATTAAAAGGTATGAAAGTTAAAATTTAGCAAGATAAACACATTATAATTATTTTTTTCATATCACATGCATCACCATATACTAAAGCGACTTTATCATCTTCCGTCCTTCACAACATTCCTCTATTTATTTTTTTCTTGTTAGTTATCCTTGAATTTTTAGAATGTTGTAGCTGAGATTCTAAGCTTTCGCTAGTGTTGCCTTTATTTTCCGAACAGATGTCGGGATCATGCCCGTATTTCACTTGCAATATTTCAATTTTGAGATTCTCGTATTTTGCATACGTGTAAAGACTATGGGAAATATTTTAGCTCAATCAGTTAGGCGTCAGACTTGCATCTCATTCAGTCATGCGGGCAGGGATTCTAGTTCGTGGGTGAACATGATTTTTGTTTTCATCTTGCACACGATGATTTATAAGAATTCCAATGAATAATAGTTAAAATATTACAAAATAAAACACTATTTATGTTGTAAATCTATCTATCTTACTATCTATCTGTCTGTCTATTTATGATCCCGGCATCTGATCAAAATATGGAGGGCACACTTCCAAAAGCATTTTGTACAATAAAATAAGGACAGACCACCTAATTCGTCCGCATGACGAATTAAATTCTAGTTTAATCGTAATATTTGACAATAATTTGCATATGATAATCATTAATATGAATTTAGAGCTTGATGTGAAACGTTTGTATTTCGTTTCAATTTTCAATGACGGACATCACATGACGATCGACTTGAGTGAGTGCACTTGTCTAAACAAAAATTATCACGTCAGGATTGATTCTCGAACATTGTCAACATGCAGAAACTTTTTCAAGATCATAATATCTCCATATAATAACATTTTACATGAAAAAACAGAGTAAATTGCGTGATATTTTTTTTCCATCAATTTGAAGCTAATTTGTGCCCAATTTCAGGCTCTGATTTTCATGAATGGAAAATATGTCCTACGTCAACGAAGTGCATGCGCATTGTGCTTCTTTTTCTTGGGGCTACATGTAGCTAGCTCCGGAGACGTCCAGGCCAGAGATGGAATTAAAAATAAAAAATAATGCCAGTATGATACTATAAATACTTCCATATGAACATGACATGCTTTGGGGTCATTCCATAAAGGTCGGACGTACATTCGGACACATTTAAGAGCTGAATCTCCTTTGATTTAATAGCAGCGTTTTAATTTTTCCAGTATATTATAACATGTGACCTAGGCTATCATTACACCATGACAGGACCAGGCTGCTATATAAAGAATAGAAAATATGGGCAAAAATGTGAGGGGTCGGACGTACATCAGACAAAAGCAGGTTTTATGCTTTTAAAGTTCATGTCAAAATCTCTGTGATTTGTGTGATGCAGTTACTGAAATTCTAGTATTGGCTGTTAGCTAAAGGATGAATCTTTAAAGAACTGAAGTGAAGAAATTGATAGACATTGCCTTGTTTTAGTTACAGGCTGATCTATTTGGGGTCGGACGTACACTTTGAGGGGTCGGATGTACATTGTGCAAAATATTTGCACACTGTACGTCCGACCCCCTTTGAAGATCAGTTACACAAAACGTAGAAATTCTAAACTGGAATTTTTTTGTTATACATACTGCTTGGATAGTTGTCTTTCACATAAGACAGAATTAACAAATTAATCTGATGCTGGTGAAGAGTTTTGCTTGATTATAGTTGACATGCATCCAGACAATGTACGTCCGACCCCAATACTGATTTTCTTACAATCAAGCAAAATACTCCTCATATCTGTTATAAATGAGTCAGAGGGGTTAAACTGTTTCCATTTTGATATCTACATTTTTAGACCACATCAATAACAAAACAACACAACTATTCACACAATGCAGGATATTTTTAATATTAAACTTCAAGTAAAATGTATCTTTTTTAATGGTTTGCAAAAGACCTGACAAAGAATTTCTTCAACATTAAAAAACTTATCCTGTTACAAACTTTGTTTAAACAAGGTGGGTTTCGAATAATGAGTCTTCCCTGATGTTGCAATCAATTGTATGCATTATGACCTTTTGACCCCTAGATGACCTTTGATATTTCCATCCTCAACTTCCTCAAGAACATATGTGGTTTTTCCCACTGATCGTTTTGTTCCAAGTTTGAGCAAAATTAATGCAGAAATACAACATTTGACATTTTTAGCCCCAGATGACCTTTGACCTCTCCATTCTCTTTACCCATGGATAATTTGATCCAAGTTTGAAAACAATTGATGCACAAAAACCTTTACCTTTAGCAACAGTGTAACCCCCTGAGTCATTTGTAATATGTGGAGCAATTTGATTGACTGTAAGAAAATCAGTATGGGGGTCGGACGTACACTGTCTGAATGCATGTCAACTATAATCAAGCATAACTCTTCACCAGCATCAGATTCATTTGTTAATTCTATCTTATCTGAAAGACAACTAACCAAACAATCATAACCACTTATCATATCATTTGTTACAAGTTTGAACAATATTCAATATTGATGCACAAAAAAAGAAATTTGATTTATACAAAAACTGTCAAAAAATGACTGAATAGCCTCTTGTCTTTTGACTCCTAGATGACCTTTGACCTCATCAACACAAACATGGTATAAGGATCATTTGTACCAAGTGTGAACATGGTTGATGCAGAAATAAAGAAATGAGAATAAGTCAGAATTAAATGAATAACCCTTCACATTTTCATAACTTACACCCCTGTTGGCAAAAGTGGAATAGTCTTGACACCCATGTATCATTATAGCAATGGGCAGATCTATTTCCCATAGAGGGGCGAGTGCTGTATCTGAGATTGAGGGGAATAGGCAATTTCTTATTTTATATGTATGGAACTTCTTTGTTTAATAAATTTCTCATGTATTTGTATGTTTTTATTTCGATTTTTTTAATTTCCTGCAGGCTATTGTTCAATCATAATTACCACTAAATTGAATGATAATTTGAGATGAAAAAAGACAGTTTCCATTGAATGTGTACACAAAACACAAATAAATCATCATTTCTTGAAGATGATATCATATGAAAATCTACATATTGTCAAAAATGAGTGGTATTTTTTGTGAAATTGGTCTCAAAACTTGTGCAAGACTTCAAAGAAAAAAAAATGATAAAACTACACAGCAATATCACCTATGTTAAGGTATATCATGCAAAATGTTAAAGATGGAAGGTAATTTTTGCCCCCAGTATTCGTTGGGTAAAAAAAATACAAAAGGTCATTGTTAAGCTATGTTAAAATTGAAATTTGTATATGATATTGAAAGACTTATATGAGTAAAAGATGTTATGATATTTAAACTTTGCATCTAAGCAGTGCAAGATAACTTCATAAAAGAAGTTGCAATGGGGTCGGACGTACAGGGGGTCGGACGTACAAAAAAGCTGTACGTCCGACCCCCATTTAACTTGAAATCCCGGACTAGTGGTGAGCTGCCTTCTGGTGTATATATTAAACAAACCAAACTTGCTTTGCATCTGACTTTGGAAAAATTTATTTGCTTTTGTTTTGCTTGTAAGAAAAAAAGTGTATGTGAAAAGGGGTCGGACGTACATTTGAAAGTGCCTGCTTCTAATATTTTTTATTTAAAAAATATAAGAAAAGTACAAAAAAAACCTAACTTGTTTTTTAGAAACCTAACATAATAACAACTTGGACAACATCCAACTTTAATTATTTCAAAGCTTATATAAAGTTTAAAATATGTTGCAAACTTGACCTTTTAAAATAAGTAAAATTGCAACTTGTTGCTATGGTAACTTCAATGCCTTGCCAAAATGAAACGATACATTATTTGAAATGATTTCTTTCAGATTCATACATTTCAGTGTCTTAGCTTTCAAGGGATACCTAATTTGTTCTGTTTGTAGGATTTTGAAATTTTGACCAAAAGGTTTACTATTTTATGGAACAGCCCTTTGCTGACATTGTCAATATCTTTAATATGGCCATAAAATCTTATTAAATCGTAATTATTTAACATCCAATAATAATTTATATGAATTTAGTGCTCGATCCGAGACATATTTATTTCGATCGCATGCTCTTGTCTTGTGTCTAAAATTTAAAAATATGGATTATCATATCAGGATTAATTCTCGAACATCGTCATTACTCATATTCCACAATCTTTCCTCACAATCGTTATATCAGCATTGAATACCAATTCAAATGACCATCCAGAGAAAATTACGTATTTATTCCCGTCAATTTGGAGCTCATTTTGGATCTAACTACACAATCTCAGGCAAGTTACAGTGCTCCTGCTGGTTGCACTATTTTGCTGGCGCTGGCCGGGGCTGCGGGCGGGGATGGTGTGTGCGAGTCTGGACCGCGAATGCTAGTTGACCGAAAATCGTTCAGATCGACTCTGCGTGATTCATGTCTTTGATATTGTAACATTTTAAACTTATATATTGTCATCTGCAAATATCATTGTTGATGATATTTTGGGAAGAATTCTGCATTGGTCCCCGGCTTTTTTGTGCTTTGTGATCATTGAAAATACAAACGAACTTTGCTCTGTCATCTGCTTGTGCAACGCTCACCCAGCCAGCGCATACCGTCAGTGCATGCAATGCGTGCATAGCGCATCGACCCGACGGCTGGAGCAAAAAAAATATTGACTCGATTTTCCCCGCCGCGCCTTCAAAATTCGATTCATCGATGTTCGATCGAATTAAAGCTGCCGAACACCGGTTTTCAAAATAATCGATATGACTCAGGCTTACCCCGCTATTATTCACATTACGTAAAAAAACAAATGTGCCTATTTTTTTTTTTACCGAACTACCGAACCAGGCCTTTGTGTTCAGTTCGGTTCGGAAGTGCCAAGTTCGGCGGACTTCCGTTCGGTTCGGCAGTTCGGCTACAGCACTATATCATTATTAAACTAAAAACCAAATTAATGTCTAAAGATCTATGCTGTAGCAGTAGCCTAGAGATCTATGTAAATGACCCAAAATTATAATTAGCACATCAATGATGTGGAGCTCATCCGGCATCTTGCAATGAAATTTAACAAAAAATTTAATTTCAGCCCAGTTGACACTATATAGTGAATTATATTGGTGACATAAATTGAGGAAACAGAATAAAAATTGATGCAGAAATGACAGAGAAGCATTTTTAGTGAATTATGAATAAATTTTGTATAAATTAGCATAAATAATTTTCTAGTCAAAATTTCTAAATTCTGTGTACATGTTTGGTAAACCTCATGCAGCTCTACCATATGGAAGAAAAAAAAATCAAAATCGGTCACCAAATAAAGAAGAAGCATTTTCTGTGATTTATGAATAAATTTTGCATCAATTAGTATAATTTTCTACTCAAAATTTAAAAATTCTGTGTAGAAGTTTGGTGAACCTCATGAAGCTCTACCACATGGAAGAAAAAAAAATCAAAATCGGTCAACAAATAAAGAAGAAGCATTTTATGTGAATTTCTTAAAAATATGCATAAATTTTGAATACTTTAGCATAACAGTTTTTCTAGTAAAAATTTCAAAATTTTGTGTAGAAGTTTGAACCACATGAAGCTCTACCAGAAGGAAGCAAAAAATCAAAATTGGTCAAAGAAGCTTTTTTGTGAATTTTGAAAAATGTGCATAAAATCAGATATGAGTTTCAAAATTCTGTGTAGAAATTTTGAATCCCCCACCTAGTGATATCATATAAAGCAAACAGAATTGAAATCGGACATGAAATTACGAAGAAGCATTTTGAAATTTGGTCAACAATAAAGAAGCTCTAGGCATTTTCTGTGATTTATGAAATTTGCATAAATTAGCATAAATTATTTCCTGCTCAGAATTTCAAAATTCTGTGTAGAAGTTCGGTGAACCTCATGAAGCTCTACCAGATGGAAGTAAAAAAAAAAAAATCAAAATCGGTCAACAAATAAAGAAGAAAAAGCATTATATGTGAATTTTTAAAAATATGCATTTAAATTCATTTTGCATAAATTAGCATAAAATTGTTTTGGGTCAAAATTTCAAAATTCTGTGTAGAAGTTTGGTGAGCCTCATGAAGCTCTACCAGAAGAAAGTTTAAAAAAAAAATCATATTCGGTCAACAAAGGTTTTTTTGTGAATTTTGAAAAATGTGCATAAATTAGCATATTTAATCAAAATTTAATTTCAAAATTCTGTGTAGAAGTTTTGAATCCCCCACCTAGTGCTATCATATAAAGCAAACAGAAATGATGAAGAAGCATTGTGAAATTGTGGACGGACGACAGATGACGGACGCCACGCCAAGGCATAAAAGCTCACCTGGCCCTTTGGGCCGGATGAGCTAAAAATTAAATATTCTGTGGAAATCCCTATTTCAAATTATACTTCATAATTTCAAAAGGTAAAAAAGAATAAAAATATAGATTAATTTATTTTTTAATTCAAAATATTTAGTGATTTGGATATAAATCCGACAATAGAATGGAGAGGTCAATGAGAAAAACCGATCATGCATAAATGATTATTCCCTGAAGATAACAAATTATGAGGAAAAAGCCAAGTAATTGTGAAATAAATCAAGGAATCTGGGAATGATAAATGTTAGCTTACCTCTTGGATTTGCAAGCCTAGTACCAATATTAGGATTTGGATGAACATTGATAGCGGATGGTGGTGGTGTACCTTTCTGAGGGCTGTTAAGATCTACTCCTGTAAATCTATTGTTTCCTTGACTCACATTAAGAGATGCTCCTCCACCTGTAGATCCTGGTAATGGGTTCATGATACCACCGGCTCCATCACGGATCATGTTATGAAGATCCTGCTCAAAGGTATCATCCAAATCTTCTTCTTCATATCCAGCTCCGTTCTCTCGGCTCATCTTGATGGTATCCTCAGACTCCTTTAAATCAACTCCTGATCCTAATGCTGCTCCACACAATATACATGTAGGTGAAACTATCCTTCAGGTAATCAGATGAAGAAATCTGGAGGAAAATTAAATGTCATTTGAATTCTATTACAAGTCTTCATACAAGACCATTCATGTGCCAAATGCATTCTCATGTTTAACACAAATGTTCAAATGATCTGCATTTGATGTAATGATGTACATGTATGTATTATGATCCATCCATACTCTCCTGTAATAAAGCCAGGAATGTTAATTTAGTTGTTCAATAATTTCTGAATTTATGTGTTTAATTGACCATGGCAATATCCAGTGCAGACCTACACCACATACATCTATCAAAGAAATCTTCAAAATACAAGTTGTACATGTATACATGTATATTCGAACTTGAATTATATTCCATAAACAATAGCATGGATATTAAACCCTAAAAGGACTGATCTCAGCCGTTGTTCGTGCGATCGCGCCGGAATTTGGCACACACATTCTTTACCACATAAACTACAAGCTAGTATAAAAACATTCTGAAAATAATAATTCTTTTATTTATCATGAATAAAACATGTAAATTTATTCATGAAAAACATTGCCTATTTAACACCCAATTTCATTTCAAATTTTCTTCTTTTTTGCAGATGTCATCTTTGTAATCTAATTTAAAGGATTCTACAGAGAAAAATTGCGAAAGCCAATTTTTTCCTTATGTACATGTAATTCTTTGTTTTTAGAATAAAATATGTATTTCTTTGTGGAAATTATTACACACCAATTAACAACTAAATTAAACCCTAATCAAACAGACCAATTAGAATGAAAAATAATCACCATTTTATGAATTTCATCTCCCGTAGACTTTGTACACAAAGTATAAACAAGGCAAAAGCGATTTTGTGTCTCGCCCACTAATAAAATAACCAGAAATATCGTGATTTGCAAGGGCACGCAACGGAATTGTATCGAAACTTCATTGTGAAATTACTAGGATGGAATAACACTTGTCATTATAAGAGTCTTGCATGTAAACTTTAACGTTGACCTAAAAATGAACTTTGACCAAACCAAGTGACCTCCCAACACAATAGCATGCAGGTCCCCTAAGTACATCTACCATCCAAGTTTGGTTGAAAAGTGATTTACGGTTGCAGAGCTATGTGTCATAAGAAAGTCTTGCACGGAAACTTTAATGTTGACCTGAAAATGACCTTTGACCTTACCATGTGACCTTTGACTGCATCATAACATGCAGGTCTTCTAAGTACATCTACCATCCATGTTTGGTTGGAAAGTGACTAACGGTTGCGGAGTTAGGTGTCATCTAAGAGAGTCTTGCATGTAAACTTTATCGTTGACCTGAAAATGACCTTTGACCTTACCATGTGATCTCCGAATGCAGCATAACATGCAGGTCCCCTAAGTCCATCTACCATCCAAGTTTGGTTGAAAAGTGACATATGGTTGCGGAGTTAGGTGTCATAAGAGTCTTGCATGTAAACTTTAACGTTGACCTGAAAATGACCTTTGACCTTACCATGTGATCTCCAAATGCAGCATAACATGCAGGTTCCCTAAGTCCATCTACCATCCAAGTTTGGTTGAAAAGTGATTTACGGTTGCAGAGTTATGTGTCATAAGAAAGTCTTGCATAGAAACTTTAATGTTGACCTGAAAATGACCTTTGACCTTATCATGTGACCTCCAACTGCAGCATAACATGCAGGTCCCCTAAGTCCATCTACCATCCAAGTTTGGTTGAAAAGTAACATACCGTTGCGGAGTTAGGTGTCATAAGAGAGTCTTGCATGTAAACTTTAACGTTGACCTAAAAATGACCTTTGACCTTACCATGTGATCTCCGAATGCAGCATAACATGCAGGTCCCCCAAGTCCATCTACCATCCAAGTTTGGTGAAAAGTGACTTGCAGTTGTGGAGTTATGTGTCATAAGAGAGTCTTGTATGTAAACTTTAACGTTGACCTGAAAATGACCTTTGACCTTACCATGTGACCTTTGACTGCATCATAACATGCAGGTCTCCTATAAAGTACATCTACCATCCAAGTTCGGTTGGAAAGTGACTTACGGTTGCGGAGTTAAGGTGTCATAAGAGAGTCTTGCATGTAAACTTTAACGTTGACCTGAAAATGACCTTTGACCTTACCCTGTGACCTCCGACTGCAGCATAACATGCAGGTCCCCTAAGTCCATCTACCATCCAAGTTTAATTGAAAAGTGACCTACGGTTGCGGAGTTAGGTGTCATAAGAGAGTCTTGCATGTATACTTTAACGTTGACCTGAAAATGACCTTTGACCTTACCATGTGACCTCCGACTGCAGCATAACATCCAGGTCCCCCAAGTCCATCTACCATCCAAGTTTGGTTGAAAAGTGACTTACGGTTGTGGAGTTATGTGTCATAAGGTTTGTGACGGACGGACGACAGAGGACATTTGGATCCCTGAGTCTCGCCTTCACCTCTGGTGGGCGAGACAAAAATGAGCCATTTTCGTCATGACATTGTATCGTAAAAAGCCATGTGACGTCGCAATGCTATACCCATATGTCGTGAATTTGGTCTAAAAAGTTGTGCGAGACTTCAAAGAAAAAAGCCATAAAATTTTGCGGCTCTATGTTTTTGCGTTTTGAAATATAGAGCAAAGCGTCGCGGGGGGGGGGGGGGGGCATCATGCCCCCCAGTCCTTTGAGGGTTAATGAGCTTCAGAGGACGAATATATTTTTCTTAAATTTTCTAATCACCTACAGTGATATTTGTAGTTTGTTTTTCATGGAAAAGAAGACGTTCCTTTCCATCAAATCGTGATTCCATGAAAAACAAGATACATGTATAACTAAAAATATCAATGTAGGCGATTAATACTCTTACCCTATGCCAATATGGTGCAGTTTCCAACACATTTAGAAAATGAAGCTTTCATGTCTTTACCCCAAGGACTTGTATAGCCATTTATGTGGTTACAATGGAATCACAATTTCTTTTACAAATACACAAAAAATGTGTCATGCACATTTATAGCTAGGACCAATTTGTGTACCAAATTTCATGAGCATGGGTCATACCATGGACCTATTACAAATGGACATTCAACGAGAGCATTTTATGGCCACCACCTGTTTCCAGCTGTCAAAATTGCTGTCACACAGTTAACTTTCTCTTTGCGCTTTTTTACGACGAGCGCACGGGGCAATTGTTTACTCAATCCCTTCTCGGACCATGACAGTCACCGCTCGATCTCTGGCCCTCTTTCGACCAGATGCGGTCATGTAAGCTCGATTGCTGCAATCAGGGAAAGTCCCTGCATTACCTATAATGCAATGCGCAAT
Source organism: Lytechinus pictus (assembly GCF_037042905.1). Classification (NCBI taxonomy): domain Eukaryota; kingdom Metazoa; phylum Echinodermata; class Echinoidea; order Temnopleuroida; family Toxopneustidae; genus Lytechinus; species Lytechinus pictus. Next base: position 19,575,421 of record NW_026974140.1, read on the forward strand.
TTATTTCCGGTTTTCAATACATTATTTCACGATGTCAATATTATGCAATTGTCGTCTGATCATCAGAAAAAAATCCTATTAAATTTCGCCAATCCTCTGGAATTTTATGCCCAAATGAAAATCAACTTCTGACCGAAGGTAAGAGCGACTATCGACATCAATACTGTCCGAAAAAGATGAATTTTAAACGTTTTTCCGCACATTTCTCTGTCAAATTTTAACTGCTTCTTTGCTGTAGATATACTGATCTGCACGGTGATGTCCATGCATTTTGTGAGCGGTTGTTAGCGATGTACGTAAAAATATGTTTATGCACGCCTGATTTCTTGTTTCTGCAATCATTTTCATAGCGCCAACGTTCGCTGCTGTGTGTTGCTCTTGATAAAGTGAACGAACAACATCGCAATGTGTAGGAGCAGCGCACAATTGATGTCCAGCGTGTTTTACGACTGGCTTGATGGGCGTCAGCTGCCAGCGCTCTGTTTACATGTATAAAAGGATTAGTGGTGACGGTTTTTGGCCGAAAGGAGGGGATTCGTTGAATGTTCATTTGTAATAGATCCATGGTCATACAATGAAAAGTAGTTCCATACGCATGATGTATACACATTCAGAGCTGCCAACCTATGTTGACCCCAAAACATACTGCCCATCCATAATCAAAATCATATTTTGAAGAAAAAAAAACAAACACATTTTGGTACCAAAATTGGTAAATTACACATATGAAACATGCCAATCAAATTTAACAAAAAACATATTTTGCAATAAAAATCATATTTTGTCACTTTTGATTATGAAAAAAACATACTAAATATTGTTAAAACATATTAGTTGGCAGTTTGCACAGTAATTGTTGTAAAAAGGATGGACATGACCTCATATCATTTGACATTTTGACCTCTACATGTAGATGACCTTTAACCCAATAAATTCATTAACCCACATGTGGTATTACTCAAGGATATTATACTTTGTGATAAAAACTGATATAAAATAAAGAAATGTGAGTAAGTTGAACAAAAACTTAAAAAGGATGGACATGACTTCATATAATTTGATATTTTTGATTGACTGCTGCAGCAAAGTCTCTGACAACCCGTTATCGCACACGAGGTCACCGAAATTGGTTTTAAACATCCAACGTATTTGGTGCATGTTTGGAGGCTTATAAATTTAAAAATCACCCAATATTATGTACATTTATAGACTACAACATGCTTTATATCAGAATCACAAATTGCAATTTGAAACGTGTTGATAAGCTTGTATACACATGTGCCATTTTATATTAGTTTGTGGTGGTTACGACCATTTTTTAATGCATAAATAAGCCGCTTAACATTTCGGTAGCAAATTTCTAATATGTAACCCTTGAAATATGGGCAAATGTCTATCAAAGCACAGAAATTGGTGTCGTTCCTTGATGGGACGTGGGATGATCCATGACCTTGAACTTGGCATCTTTTTGAAAAAAATCTAAATTTGAGGGCGCCCTACAGGGAAACAACGAGAACAGTCGGGCCAATATTTTGTGATTCTGTTAAGCATCTTGTAGTCTATAAATGTACATAATATTGGGTTCGTAACTAAATGATTTTTAAATTTATAAGCCTCCAAACATGCACCAAAAACGTTGATTTGGATGTTTAACATCAATTTTGGTGACCTCGTGTGAGATAACAGGTTGTCAGATCCGCGCCATGATATACTCTGCATGATTAGACCATAAAGTTCTTCCAATTTACTTAAAATGAGCACTGTAACTAATCAAACTTTGCTGCAGCAATCAAAAATAGCAATTTTTTTTAAAAGTCAGTTGTTTGACTACGCATTGGTCGCTAAGGGAGGCTGTATCTACATGTAGCAACTAGCAACCATTTGACCTTGGGGCAAAATATTTCGGAATTTTCCGTCAGACACTTGGGGGAACATTTGGTGTGATTTTAAAGAGAATCAGAGGGGGTTGGGTGACGAATTGTCTGAAAATTGGTTGATTTGACATGGATTGACCTATGTATGTGCTTACTAAGTTACTGCTAAATGACATAATAAAGCTCAATCTGCATTAAAATTCCTGTAGAATTGACACTAGGGGGGAAATGTGATGAAATTATGATTATTAGGCCTGGGACTTTCGGGTATTTTTGTCTTCGGGTACCCGTGGTAATTTTCGGGCGGGTAGCCGACCTTGACCCCCGGACAAATAATTTTTTAACTTGATTTTCGTGTATCTTAATTATTAGTAAGATATTGACAAAATATGTTAAAACCAATGATATTTTGTTTCTTCACCTTTTAAAACTCTTCCAAAGATACCAATTATCTGATATGAAATTTCACTGATATTCATGTTAGTAGTATTAGTGTTTACCAGTCCCATGATACATGATTTCTTCCAATCTTAAGTTCCAGTATGCAAACAGATGAAAAGAAATTAAGCTCATCAGTAACAAATGAAACATTAAACATTTACGCTCATGAATAGGTATCTGTTTAGGCATTTTGATGTTGGGCAATATATAATATTAGAAAACTGCTGGGAACTGCAATATCCTCCTTTCTAGTAAGCTGTACTCCCCCAAAGTGGATACTAGTACATCCTTCAGATCCTAGAAGCATCATACATTCTTGATGATGATGATGTTAGAGATGATCGATTGGAGAGATAATATTGTTTCTAACTATCCAGCAGGTACATTTATCCATCTTTACACTGCACCCCTATGGAAAAACGCAGTGTCTGACTTTTTTTTTCAATTTTTATTTTTTTCAGAAAAGTAGTCAGTAAGCCACTTTTTTTTTTCACATGACACATCCAGTTTTCCAATTGCTTCCTGAAAAGCAACTTTTAAGTAATCGGCAAAACGCAGTATCTACATTTTGCACAAGATTATTAAGCATTAACTTTTTTTATAAGTCGCTCCATACTATTTTATTTCTCAAGTATTCCTTTATCATCAAATTGTAGAATGCCTATTTCAGGCCAAAACTCCCAATACAAATTTTGTGTTTTGAGATATTGGTGTAAATGTAGATTTTAAGCAAATACTCAGTTTCCCATGGAAAAATGCAGTACCCACAGACGAAGAACATGTTAATTAAACTCATATTTATCAGGGCGCCCTCTGTGTATCTAAGGTATTATTTTCCCCTTGAAATACACAATGACACATTATTTCATGGTAATGAAGCAAGTGATAATAAAAATGAATGGAATTCTGGTCCATCTGGAGATACATGTACTGCGTTTTTTCCATGGAGAAACCGAGCATTCGCTTCGACTTTCCAAGAGTAGGCCTATCTACGGTACATTTCTTCAATATAAAAAAAATATATATATATTTGTTTTGGGAGCCTTAAATAGGCACATATATACTCAACAATTTGATAATAAAAGAATACTAAGAAATAAAATAGTATTGAGCAGCTTTGGAAAAACACAAAATGCTTATATAATATCTCAACTTGTGCAAAATGTAGATTCCGTCTTTTTTTCAATGGGGAGGCAGTGAAAAGGATACCTGCTGGGTAGCTAGATACAATATTATCTGTCCAATTGATCACCCATCTCTAGTATCATCATTATAAAGAATGCATCCAATGCTGATGCTTCAAGGATCTCAAGGGTGTTTTCACTTTGGGGGAGTACAGTTGACTAGAAAACAGTATATCGCAGTTCCTAGCAGATTTTGAGTTATTATATATTGTCCAATATCAAAATGCCTAAACAGGTACCTACATGTATTCATAAGCATAAATGTTTAATGTTTCATTTATCAACTGATGAGCTTAATTTCTTTTCATCTGTTTGCATACTGTAACTTAAGATTGGAAGAAATCATGGGACTGGTAAACAACATGAATATCAGTATGTGGGACTAGTGTGAAATTTCAGATCAGATAATTGGTATCTTTGGAAGAGTTTTAAAAGGTGAAGAAATAAAATATCATCATTGGTTTTAACATATTTTGTCAATATCATACTAATAATTAAAATACACGAAAATCAAGTTAAAAAAATATTTGTTCGGGGTCAAACTCAAGGTCAAAGTAAAGGTCAAAGGTCATGACCTTGTAAATTGCTCCAAATCCAATACATTACTTGATGCATGTTTTGGATTCCTCTCTGAATTTCCTTTTGAATGGTACCAGTTTCGTGAAAATTGGTCAACACGTTACGACGCAATGGCCATTGAAAGTTGAAGGTCACGCCCATTTTTGTCAAAACAAGGAGGAAAGGGCGGGCCATAGTACGAGAACCGACGGACCAATTGGACTAATTTTTTTTTGTTTTGTGCTTGGGCCATGGGGAATTTTATGTGTACCAATTTACAACAAAAACTGAGAGGGTCGGGGGCAACCACTGGGTGAATCCAGATGGAATGACCCCCCGGGTACCCGAGGCTTCCGGCAGGACATGGGTACAGTATCTGCGTTTTAGTCCCAGCCCTAATTATTATGATTATCAAGTTCAAGATCATAATGTAAATTTCCCACCAATGGTAAAAAAAATGTATGTGCTTACATTATATAACTCAATCTGCATTAAAATTCCTGTTGAACTGACACTAGAGGGAAAATGTGATAAATACAAAATTATGATTTCATATTTCAAGGTCAAGTTCAAGGTAATAACACTTTTGATATTCTAGGTGGTGGTCAAAAAATATATTCTCATACTTTAGAATATCATTACACATCATATTCAACTAAGCGTTTCCACTTAAATTGACCAGAAAGGCAAAAATATTGATACAAAAATATTAAGCAAAAATTATGATAATAAAAATAATAACGGTATAGTTACCCAAGGTAGCCACTTCAGTTTTAAAAAAAAACTGTTCTCCCAGCAGGCCCTGCTATTATTATTACCCGGCTAAGCTAGGCTACCTATTCAGGTGCACACTGCTTTTTAAGGAATTACTTCCTGCCGGTACCCATTTACCTCACCTGGGCCAAGTGCAGCACACTCCGGATGAATTCCTTGCGCTTGCTGAAGAAAATTACGCCATGGCTGGGAATTGAACCCACAATTTAATGATTTAATATTTCATAAATTTATTAGGCCTACTAATGACCTTCACCATGCAAAAAATATATCAAAGCAAAATATAATATATCTACTAACATCCTGCCTACCTCAAGCGATGTTCGTGCAGGCTCCACTCCACTTCACTACCGCTACACTACGCTCCACCTACCCGAACATCGAGCCCCAAAACTCGCTCTGATACTCCGAGTGACAAAGGTGGGATTGTATGGGGGGGGGGGGGGAATATGAAATTCATGCAACATCACGATCTTTAAAAACAATAAAAACTAATATTCTTACCTTACACAAAGGTTCACTTCTTTTCCATGCTTCTATCTCTCTCAAAATTGGTGATTTAGAGCCAACATGGAGTTCCTCATACGTATAAATAATTCGCTGCCAATTTCAAAACATTGCATGCGCATTGTTTTTGAAGATCGTGATGTTGCATGAATTTTATATTTCCTCCCCCCATAAAATCCCACCTTTGTCACTCGGGAGTATCAGAGCGAGTTTTGGGGCTCGATGTTCGGGTAGGTGGAGCGGTATAGTGAAGTGGAGTGGAGCCTGCACGAACATCGCTTGTACATCCTGCCCACTCACACAACGCATGTGATTTCATAGTGCATTTTGACGTTTTCATTCATCACACGAATGTGAGGGACTATGAAACGCCAAACCTTTCAATATCTTTCCACTATGTTAATCTTGATCGTATGATTTAGTTCATTTTAAAAAGGAATAGGAACTTATTTATAAAAGTGTTTTTATCGCTTACCTCCAAATCTCAACCAGGATACTTCGCTCGGTCCGTCCTTAGTCATCCTTCGTACTGCGGTGGAAATTACGCAAACAACAATCGAAATGCGAATTTTTCCTATCGAACATTCTCGATTCAAGTCGTCGCCGCATAATAGGAAATTGTACCAAAAATCAACAGGTTGCATCTCATGTATATAATTAAAGAGGGTCCTATTTGGTCAAAGTCGTGAGAATTGAAATATTGTATAATTCGAACAATAAAAGAGAAATAGTGAGTGACATTATTGACTCTCTCATTTAGATATCAATGAATTGTGCATGTAACTGTTTTGTGATAAATAAGCGAAACTTTAATATGTCATAACTTTCTTATTTTACATCCGATTTTGATGAAGTTTTCAGCGTTTAATTGTTTCATAATTCTCTGTTTATTCAAACATTTTATTCTGGGATGCACTTGACCTTTAAGAGATTTTCCAATGAAAACAAAATGTTTTCTGTTAAAGTATAAAACCAGTGGCGTACCTAGGATTTTCCACAGGGGGGGGGGGGGGCAAAATCGGCCGCCAAAAAATTCGACAAGCAAAAAAAAAAAAAAAAAACGGTCTTCAATAAAAAATAAAGGTTTTCGTACCAGAAAAAAAAATTGACAAGCAAAAAAACAAAAAAAAAAGGTCTTCAATAAAAAATAAACGTTTTCTTACCAGAAAAAAAAAATTGACAAGCAAAAAAAAAAAAGGGGGGGGGGGACAATAAAGGTCTTCAAGCTCGTCGGGGGGGGGGGGGGGGCAAAAAAGGTCTTTCAAGCTCCTCAGGGGGGCAGGGATATGTCTTTTGTATGGGTTGTGGCTCGTCAGGGGGGGGTGCAGACTCCCCCCCCCCCCCGTAGGTACGCTAGTGTATAAAACAGAAGAGGAACATTTCCTTCACGTATTTTTATATCCAAAATATGTTGCCTTAGTATGGAATAATCACAATGACATAAGATGAAAATGGGTACCTTCCTAATGATCATTGAGATTTCGCCTATGGAATCATTGTTTAATAATTTTCAAAGCTTTAAATAGATGAAAATGTTCATTGAGAAAATATACATATATATATATATATATGAACAAAATGATAATGTCCCGATCGTTTCGCATTACGTGTGTTAGATTGCGGACGTTTGTGTGTGTGTGTAGGAAGCAAGATGTTCATGTTAATGTTTGCACAAAAAAGGAGAGGGAAAGGGAAAGGAAAAGGGGAGGGGGAAAGGTAGAGGAGAGAAAGGGAAAAGGAGACAATAAAATAGAAAGAAAACAAAGGAAAGAAAGAGGGGAAGGGAGAGGGAAAGAAAAATGGAAAGAGCGAGAAAAGAGTAGGGAAGGGAGAAAGGAAAGAAAACTTTAAGGGAAAGGAAAAGCGAAAAAAGGAAGGGAAAGGGAGAGAAGAAAAGAAGGGAGAACGAAAATGGGGAAAGGGAGAGAATGATGAAGGGGATAGGAAAATGTCAAGTTTGAAGATCTAAATATTAACACTAAAACAAAATTGGACTTCCATATTTTATTCATAAAAATACCGTCTTTTTCATGATTATAAAGGTTCAACGTCCCTGTTCTAGGTCTATACTTCAACATAAATCTACTGGCGCTTCGCGCTTGAATTCTGGAGGTCATTCCTTTTTTAAAAGTATAGGTAATCTGTCGGACTTTTCATAAAGTCCGAAATTCAAATCTTAAATCTCGCATTATTTTTCATTTAGATACAGTCCTGTCATCAATATCAAAAATTATAAGCACGAGCTTCGCGCTGGCATCATTTTTGTAAGTGACATTTATGATGTTGTTCATATTTATAAAATGCTTAGAATGTCCATTTGTTGAGGTTTAAATGTCCAAAAATTCAGCGCTCGCATAATTTGTAAGGTAAAAAGGCCCACCATTTTAATTGTTATACAAATGTGCTTATACAACGTCCAGAATGCAGTTCGGAATATTGAAAATAACTGTTGGTCTCGCTATTTCTGCCCGTGCGACAAGCATTTATCATTTTGAATCATGAGATTCACCTTTAAAATATGATGAAAAAGTATCGTTAAGACTGAATTAAGAAAAAAAGAAGCTCACGTTTCACGCTTGCATTTTGATCCGTTAGCTTATTATGATAATAATGGTGACTTCATTAATATATTTTAGCGGACATGTCCACCTTTTGGTGCTTCAAGAAAAATAAACACAAAACACAAAAAATAATAATAGAAAACGAACAAGAATACAATAGATAGTTACCTATCCCACTCATGAATTCTTATTCAACAGTCCCCAAAACGTCTTTTTTTCGTGTTAGCTTATTTCATATATATATATATATATGTCTCCTCATTATGGTTATAAAAAGTGCTCAGAATGTTTTATTTTCAAGTCCTTGTATCATCAGAATTTTAAGCTCGGGCAGCTCTATCGCATTTTGATTACTATCCTGTTGATTTATTTACTTGAACAAAATATTTAAAATGTCCAGCTTTTAGAACAGATATCAAAAAAAGGTATTCACCTTTGATCATAGATGAGGAAGAAGAAAAAAGTGAAAAAAAATAGGAAACAAACTAACGAATTAATGTGACACAATTTTTCTTCATTTCAAGGCGACTCTTTACATTTCATCATCGCTGATGGCACTACAATCAAAAATACCGCTTGACAGCAAAAAGAAAAACCCCAAAAACAGAAACAGGAAAATAATGCTGAGCGTCTAAAATCGTAAACAAACGTCTTGTGAATAATATCGCGCGCCCTCTTTAGGCAAAAGTTGATATCCACGATCATACTGCGGCATCTACGTGAAGATCAGGAGAAAATGCTTTTATTTTATTAAAAAACACACCAAAGAGAAGTCAAGAAACGATCCATATGGTTCGGTAAGTGTCATAGCACAATTAGAAACATTATTTAAAAAGGAATGGCATAGTTATTTTAGTAAAAAGTGTGTGAAAGATTCGCGTGCACCATGTGCATATGAATCCTTCGCACGCGAGATGCATTGATCCCATGAGTGCATCCTGCCAGGCTTCATACCTGTAATGCAAAAAACATGGGAATAACAGTTTGAAAATAATACCGTATGGGCACTAGTATTCAACCCGGCATAATTCAAAGATTTTGACAATTCCCCCAAATATTCAGAAATAGGGAATTTATCTTAATATCATACCTTTGTTATTTCCAGGGTAATCTCTTGTCGATATTTTCGTTATCAATCTGTCGACTGTATGCGCGGAGGATCGAATTATCCGGCGATGAGCTTTTGCACTGAATTGCACTAGTATTCAACCTAGTGATGATGGATAGCGAATCTCAAAATGGTTTAGATTGCTAAACTAGATCTAGATCTAGGTAAGTCTCTGGCTTTGACTAATTCCCTGTTCGGTCTCATCTCAAATGGTCTAGTCCATAGTTGGATAGGACAAGGGCAGATTGAGAGACAGGGCCATCTTTCATCGCTAGGTTGAATACTAGTGCCGATGGGTTGAATACTACTATTACTAGTGCCAAAAACCATCGTCGTATAATTCGATCGCCTGCGCACACAGTCAACGGGTTGAAGAAAAAAATAATGCAAAAAGAATAACCAGCACTTGCTCTTGGAAATAAGACAGGTCTGAAATTGAGGTAAATTCCATGTTTCTATATATTTGAGGAAACTCTCCAAACGGGTTGAATACTAGTGCCCTGAAGTTACGGTATGTCAGGTTTTCATGGTGCCATTCTCACAACACAGTAAAACATAAGAATGACCTTTGACCTTTGGTCAAATATTATGTCCAATAGCCGAAACATAATTGTAGGGTGTCTGAAGCCACACTGAAAAGTGTCAGCATAAAACAGGCTAATTTAGGGGAAAATATGGCACATTTTTTCGGGGAAGTTCAGGCTACTAGAAAAATGTGATCTGAATTGATTATTTACTTGTGTTTGGCATGTATGGAAAGAGAAAATTCAGGGGCTTCTTTTGACAGTAAGGACAAGTTTATATGATCATTTTAAATAAGGATTTAGAGATAAATTGCAAACCCTTATTTTTGTGTGTGTTGAGATTGCCATTTCTCCATGCGTTTTCTATGGGAAAATGACATTTCTGTTTTGCACAATTTTTTTCACTTTGTCGCAATTTTTCATTGTGATCTGGTTTCCAAATCTTTATAAAAGTCATACCATCAGATAGAGCATAAAAAATCCTATTGGACTCTTTATGGAAAAGTTTTTGGCATTAATAATAAATTTATAATAGCTCTCGGAAGCTAAAAATTTGGATTTGTGTGTGTCCATTTCTTAACTACACAGTCTATGGCAGAGAAATGCTGAAAATTTACCTAATTTCATTCTTCTTTTTTGCAGCCAATAATTGGATTTTTTTCAAAAATGTTACATTTCTGTCAGTCTGAAGGTCATTTCTCTTCAAATTCACAAAGAAAATGTGATATTTTCTTGAAATAAGAAAAATAATTTTTTTCTCCAGACACCCTAATAATTGGGCCCAAGTCAATTTTCAAAATTCCAAGTGTTCTGATTCAGGAAGATTTCCTCTTTTCAATTATTCCAAGGTCTAACTTAATTTGAAGTCTTAAAAATCACCTTATAAAATATCATAACACTAACAGAGCTGAGACCAGAGGCAGAGACAGAGTCCTCCAAGTCCAACTCGCTAGATCAACATGGCAATGCCAATGCCAATGGAGATCTAAAACTTACCATTAAAAAACATTTATAACTTATACTTATACTATAGTCACACACTTCGCAACTCAACTTGCACAATTAAAAGCACTTACAAAAGATAATGTGCTATTCAAATAGGTTTATCAAGGATTTGTGCAAGAATGTATCCATTTGCATGTGCATGCAAAAGAAATTACGATACCGGTACCGGTACGTTACGCACGCCAGCATAGCCTCACGAGTCCACTAAAATTCTCGTCTCGTCGGTGGCCGACAATTTTTTAAATCAAACTCCGTTACGTGGATAGCTTTCCATTATGTGTCAATTTTCAAATATAATAACTACATGTATGCACATACCTCAATTTCCTCGAATGAAGACTGATTTTAACCCGGTATTTCTGGGCAATTTTTAGCTCACTAACGTTAACGTTGAACAGATTCAGCCACGTCTACGTCTACGGGATGGGATCAGACTCGGTGGGACTTGGTGACCAATAAGCAATTATGGTAGGGAGGGTAGGGGCATAGAGATACTATTACGCGGTATAGTAGACCGGCCAAAACGATTTTTTATACTTTGGACGGCAAAATTTGTTAATGCTTGCTAATGCTTGGCATCCCAGCTTAAAGTCTTGCAAAAATACCCAGGAATAGCGTACGGCCGGATGCCAAGCGCAATTTTGCGTGAAACTGTCTGTTTTAGCGTAAAATCTGAAAGAATGTCGAAAATCACGCATTTTGATATTTTGACGGATTATTTTAATATTTTTGATTATCTTTGATATGCAATTATTTTTATTCAGAGTTTCAAATTATAAGTCTCATAAATATGCATTTCAAATTTGAATATTACACACACACATATGGCACAGGGAAACATAAAACCGCGATTTCCTCCAAATAAAAGTTTTTTACGCAACTTAAATTCTTCGATTTAAAAGCGTTTCTCAATCGAATGTATAGTAAATGTCCTAATGCCACAAAAATTAAAAGAATTTTCAAGTAAGATGGAATATATCTCATTTTATGTTATCCGAAAGGAGACAATGTGCATTTTACCAGGCGCGCATTTTGAAAGAAAAATTGAAAATACCGTACATTATGTACATAATTACATGTATAAGTAGGCCTACATACTAAAGCGAGTTTTTAATTACATGTATAAGTACATACTAAAGCGAGTTTTTAATTGAATAGCACAATTTGTCAATTCTTTGCATCCCAGCTCAAATTCTTGCGGAAATACTGAGGAATAACGTACGGGCGGATGCCAAGTGCACTTTTGCGTGAAAGTATCATTTTTTGCGTGAAATCTGAAAGAATGTCGAAAATCGCGCATTTTGATATTTTGACGGATTATCATCATATTTTTGATTATCTTTGATATGGAATTATTTTTATTCAGAGTTTTAAATTATAAGTCTAGTAGATATGCATTTCAATTTGGAATATTACACACACATATATGGCAATATGAAATATAAAATCGTGATTTACTAAAAATAATAGTTTGTGAAATCTATCAATAGTATAATGTTTGTGTTCCGCATCTCAATTTCGTCAATTTTAGCGCTAACCGAATAAATACATAATAATTGTTGTCATGGCACATATAGTGAAAACAAATGTTGAAATAAGATGCAAGATATATCATTTTATGTTATATGCGAAAGATAACAATGTACATTTATCGGATGCGCATTTCTGATAAAATACAAACAGCGCACAATATTACATCTATATTGCACGTACTAATATTAATCAGTGCGATACTCGTCATGATAGTACCGTAAGGGCACTAGTATTCAACCCGTTTGGAGAGTTTCCTAAAATATATAGAAATATAGAATTTACCTGAATTTCAGACCCGTCTTATTTCCAAGAGCAAATGCTGGGTATTCTTTTTCCGTTATTTTTTTCTTCAACCAGTCGGACTGTGTGCGCGGGCGATCGAATTATACGGCGACGGATTTTGGTACTAGTATTCAACCCGTCGGTACTAGTATTCAACCTAGCGATGAAAGATGGCCCTGTCTCTCAATCTGCCCTTGTCCCAGCCGATTATGGACTAGACCATTTGAGATGAGACCAAACAGGGAATTAATCAAAGCCAGAGACTTACATAGATCTAGATCTAATTTAGCAATCTAAACCCCCAGGACCAAAATCCAATTGAAACCAGTTGGATTTCCAACTGGTTTCAATTGGTTTCAATTGGTTTTAACTGGTTTCAATTGGTTTTAACTGGAATTTAACAATTTCCAGTTGAAACCAATTGAAACCAGTTGGGCAACTGGAAATCCTAACTGGAACCAGTTGGGTAACTGGAAATGACTTCCAATTGGAAATGATTTCTAACTGGAACCAGTTGAGTAACTGGAAATCCCAACTGGAAATCCTAACTGGAACCAGTTGGGCAACTGGAAATCCTAACTGGAACCAGTTGGGTAACTGGAAATGACTTCCAACTGGAAATGATTTCTAACTGGAACCAGTTGAGTAACTGGAAATCCCAACTGGAACCAGTTGGGCAACTGGAAATCCTAACTGGAACCAGTTGGGCAACTGCATGGAAATCCTAACTGGAACCAGTTGGGTAACTGGAAATGACTTCCAACTGGAAATGATTTCTAACTGGAACCAGTTGGGTAACTGGAAATGACTTCCAATTGGAAATGATTTCTAACTGGAACCAGTTGAGTAACTGGAAATCCCCCAGTTGGGCAACTGGAAATCCTAACTGGAACCAGTTGGGTAACTGGAAATGACTTCCAATTGGAAATGATTTCTAACTGGAACCAGTTGGGTAACTGGAAATCCTAACTTGAACCATGCAGTTGTGTAACTGGAAATCCTAACTGGTACCAATTGGGTAACTGGAGATGACTTCTAACTGGAAAGATGGGTAACTGGAAATGAATTCTAATTGGAACCAGTTGGGTAACTGGAAATAAAACTGGAACCAGTTGGGTAACTGGAAATGATTTCCAATTGGTTTCTAATTGGAAATTTTCCAGTTACCCAACTGGATCCAATTGAAACCAGTTAATTTGCATATTATCTGCCAGTGTGCACAGATTAATGTTTTATGAGATCCATCATCATTAACAATGTATCTATTTAATTCTTTTCAATTTCAAGTGCCACACTTTTTAAAGATAAGTATTTAGAATACTTAGCAGTGAAAACCATGTTCATGAATGTTATAGATTATAATTAAAACAGATTAAAGGATAATTAGTACACCACTAACTGTTACCAAATTACATCAAATAAAAATACATATATTTGAAGATCTTCCATATAATATATACATATGAAAGTCTGTATTTTATCAATGCCCTTTACATTGGTATTAATAGACATATAATACTGCTTCTGTGTTGGCAAATGAGCAATAGTTAGTGCAAATGCTAATTAATTTGTAACTAATTAAGTTCATTCCAATTAGTTCCAACTGGATCCAGTTGGAAACCAATTGGTTTCAACTGGTTCCAGTTGAAACCAGTTGCCTCCAATTGGTTTCAACTGGAACCAATTGAAACCAGTTGCCTCCAATTGGATTCAATTGGTTTTAATAGGGAAATTGGAACAACTGCACCAATTGCCAACTGGTTCCAGTTGCCCAATTGGTTTTAACTGGAACCAATTGACAACTGGTTTTCAATTGGAACCAATTGGTTTTAACTGGAACCAATTGGCAACTGGTTTTCAATTGGAACCAGTTGTTCCAATTTCCCTATTGAAACCAGTTGGCCAACTGGTTTCAATTGGTTTTGCCCTAATTGGTTTTAACTGGATTTTGGTCCTGGGCCCTTTTGAGATTTGCTATCAATCCTCACTAGGTTGAATACTAGTACCATTCAGTACAAAAGGCCATCGCCGCATAATTCGATCCTCCGCGCATACAGTCGACAGATTGACAAAGAAAATATCGACAACAGATTACCCTGGAAATAACAAAGGTATGAAATTAAGATAAATTCCCTATTTCTAAATATTTTGGGGAATATGTCAAAATCTTTGAATTATGCCGGGTTGAATACTAGTACCCATACGGTATATAGGATTATGTTTACTTTTGTAGAGTTCGATCTTCTTGCTATTTCCGCGAATTAATTGGTGCTGAACGTAAAATCTACCTGTGGCTATATTCATAAATAGGTCTGATATTTAATTTGCCGTTACCGTGGTAATATTAATTGTGTAGGAATATCTATATCCAAAATCATAGAAACAGTAGCGTACCTAGGATTTTCCACAGGGGGGGGGGGGCAAAACCGTCGGCCAAAAAATTTGACGAGCAAAAAAAAGTCTTCAAGCTCGTCAGGGGGGGGGGGGGAAAGGTCTTCAAGCTCATCGGGGGGGGGGGGGGGGGCATGGATACGTCTTTTGCATGGGTTGGGACTCGTCAGGGGGGGGGGGCAGACTGCCCCCTCTGCCCCCCCCGTAGGTACGCTAGTGCATAGAAAATAAACATATATGAATAAAACGATCGAATTAGCATTTTTAAACTACTCTGTCAATTTACATTTTACTTCAATTATTGGATTATCAAAGTCTAAAAAAATATGGCCGTTGCCACGGCAATACCTATTTTATGTCTCGCCTGCATGCATAGCAGAGCAGGACTAAAGGAGCCAGGGGGGGGGGGGCAGGGGTACATCTCCTGCATGAGTTGTGACTCGTCGGGGGGCAGTCAGCCCCCCCCCCCCCTTTACGCTAGTGGTATATTATCTTGAAAACGGGACACTTTCAGCTCCATGTAATCCTTTAGGACACTATACATGACCTTAGGCAGCGGGGGGAGGGGGGGGGGGAAGAGGCAGTTGCGGCCAGAAATTTTGTAACTCGTTTTAAGTATGTACTTATTCATGTAATTATGTTGATAATTTACAGTATCTTCAATTTTACATTCAAAATGCCCCCCCCCCTCCCGCTAAATTTTGCATGCCCCCTTTCGCAAAATATTTCTTCCATCTTACTTGAAAATTCTTTTAATATTTGTGACATTAGAAACGATCGATATTCAATAGATGAACCAATTTAAATCGAAGAAAATAACTTGTAAAAAAACTTAGAACTATTGATAATGTTCACAAACTTCTATTTTGAGTAAATCACGATTTTTTATGTCATATTGCTATATATGTGTGTGTAATATTCCAAATTGAAATGCATATTTAGTAGATTTATAATTTAAAATTATGAATAAAAATAATCCCATATCAAAGATAATAAAAAATATGATGATAATCCGTCAAAATATCAAAATGCGTGATTTTCGACATTCTTTCAGATTTCACGCAAAAAATGATACTTTCACGCAAAGTGCACTTGGCATCCGCCCGTACGTTATTCCTCAGTATTTCCGCAAGAATGTGAGCTGGGATGCAAAGAATTGACAAATTGTGCTATTCAATTAAAAACTCGCTTTAGTATGTACTTATACATGTAATTAAAAACTCGCTTTAGTATGTAGGCCTACTTATACATGTAATTATGTACATAATGTACGGTATTTTCAATTTTTCTTTCAAAATGCGCGCCTGGTAAAATGCACATTGTCTCCTTTCGGATAACATAAAATGAGATATATTCCATCTTACTTGAAAATTCTTTTAATTTTTGTGGCATTAGGACATTTACTATACATTCGGTTGAGAAACGCTTTTAAATCGAAGAATTTAAGTTGCGTAAGAAACTTTAAACTATTGATAGTTTTCACAAACTTTTATTTGGAGGAAATCGCGGTTTTATGTTTCCCTGTGCCATATGTGTGTGTGTAATATTCAAATTTGAAATGCATATTTATGAGACTTATAATTTGAAACTCTGAATAAAAATAATTGCATATCAAAGATAATAAAAAATATTAAAATAATCCGTCAAAATATCAAAATGCGTGATTTTCGACATTCTTTCAGATTTTACGCTAAAAATGATACTTTCACGCAAAATTGCGCTTGGCATCCGCCCGTACGTTATTCCTCAGGACTTCCGCAAGACTTTTAGCTGGGATGCAAAGAATTGACAAATTGTGCTATCCAATTAAAAACTCGCTTTAGAATGCACTTATACATGTAATTAAAAACTCGCTTTAGTGTACTTATACATGTAATTATGTACATAATGTACGGTATTTTCAATTTTTCTTTCAACATGCGCACCTGGTAAAATGCACATTGTCTCCTTTCGGATAACATAAAGTGAGATATCTTCCATCTTACTTGAAAATTCTTTTAATATTTGTGACATTAGGACATTTACTATAAATTTGATGGATAAACGCAGTTAAATCGAAGAATTTAAGCTGCGTAAATAAACTTCAAACTATTGATAGTTTTCACAAACTTTTATTTTGAGGAAATCGCGGTTTTATGTTTCCCTGTGCCATATGTGTGTGTGTAATATTCAAATTTAAAATGCATATTTATGAGACTTATAATTTGAAACTCTGAATAAAAATAATTTCATATCAAAGATAATTAGAAATATGATGATAATCCGTCAAAATATCAAAATGCGTGATTTTCGACATTCTTTCAGTTTTTACGCTAAAAATGACACTTTCACGCAAAATTGCGCTTGGCATCCGGCCGTACGCTATTCCTGGGTATTTTTGCAAGACTTTTAGCTGGGATGCCAAGCATTAACAAATTTTGCCGTCGAATCCTTATCTAGAGCACTTTTTGACTTTTGGCCGGTCTACTATAGTAGGGGGTGTCTACAAAACGAAGACCTATATAAAGAGAAAGACCTAAGAAATAAAAAAAAACCTACAAAACTAAGAACTAATCAACTAAGGGACCTAACCATAGAGAAATGTACTAATAACTAGTAATATATCTCTATGGACCTAACCAACTACAAAACTAAGATCATGTTAGTCCGTGATCCAGACCCAGTTACGCTAGAAGCTATATAATACTTCAGATAAAACTTAAAAACTAAGACGGGTCAATATATGGTTTGACCCGGAACAAATTGCAACAAATGATTTTTCAGCTGTATTTTGTACTATTTGACCTCAGGAATAACATACTAAAAATCTACCAAAATCCGCATCCGGGAAAGTGGTTATTTTCAAGATGGCGTCCAAGATGGCCGCCATTCACTAATAATGGATATAACTCACTCATTATCCACCCTAGAATCCTATTTGGGTTCATAATCCATGGTCCAATGGGTAAAATAATTTATTTATACAAGTTAGAGTGAATATTAGCACTCCAGGGTACCAGGAAAATCCAAGATGGCGCCCAAAATGGCTGCCGTAATCTAAAAAATCTTCAATTCATCTATCACTTAAGTGGCTTTAATTTGGTTTACATTCGATTGTTTTAATGATGAAGTAGAACGTCGGGACAAGTTACAAGGACAGCCAGTGGTCTGGTGTGTCCAAAAATACAAGATGGCTTCCAAAAATTGAGTTTAAAATGGCTGTTAATCCTTAAAATGGACATATCTCATATCAAATCCACCTGAGAGATGTGATTTTGGTGTCTAGTCCATGGTTTCAATGGTCAAATAATACATTGGGACAAGTTACAAGGACAGTCAGTGGTCCGGTATGTTAAAAAATCCAAGATGGCTTCAAAAAATGGAGTAAAAAAATGCTGTTGCTATTAAAACAAAACCCAACATAGTTTGTTCAATATCCGCGGGAATATGATTTTTTGTGTCTATACCATGGTTAAATGGGTCAAATAATAAATTGGGATAAATTACAAGGACGATTGGTGGTCAAGTATGTCCAAAAGTCCACGGTGGCTTAAAAAATAGTATCAATTAGCCGCGATGGTATTTAAAAATGGACATGGTTCATGTTTTATTCGTCAAGGGCATATGATTTTTTTGCCTATATCATGGTTTCAAAAGCAGAAAATTAGTTACAAGGACAGTCAGTGGTCCAGTATGTCGAACATCTAAGAAAGCTTCCAAAAATCGGAGTCTAAAATGAGTGCTGTTACTTTAAAAATGGACATAGTTCATTCAAAATCCACCTAGGAGATATGATTTCGGTGTCCACACTATGGTTTCATGGTTAAAATAATACGTTTGGACTGGTTACATTGATATGCAGTTGTTCAATTCGCCTTAAACACAAGAGGGTTTTTTAAAAAGGAATTTAAAACGATTCATATCATTCAATAGTGGTCAGAGTTCTACAATATTCATCTGCAAGAAATAATGTTGGTGTCCAAATTGTGGTATGAAGGGTCAAATAATACATTCGGACAAGTAACAAGGACGGTTAGTACTCCATTTTGTCAAAGAATCCATGATGGATTCTAAAATTTCATCAAAATGGGTGCTGTTACCAACTCATGAAACGATATGATTACTTGTCCCCATGCATTTAAGTGTAGGCACCAAGATTATTTCTAACAGGTAGATATTTTATGTAACAGTAGTCACTTTAGAACGCATTTTTAAGCCAACTTGGATTTTAAGGCAAAATGGATAGCTGCATATCATGTTAACCAGTCCCGAAGTATTGTTTGGCCCTTGAAACCCTAGTGTAGACACCAAAATAATATCCTCAAGGTGTATTCATAATGTTCTACATCCACTTTTAAGTAACAGCAGTCATTTAAGACCCCATTCTTAAAGCCATCTTTGATTTTTGGACATACCTGACACCTGACTGTCCTTTCAATTTAACCCAATGTATTGCTTGACCCTGTCAACTCTAGTATAGACAGCAAAATCATACCTCCAAGGTGTATTTATAATAAACTATGCATACTTTTAAGTAGCAACAGTCAATTTACACCCCATTTTTTTGAAGTAATCTTGGATTTTTTTTTTTACATACAGACAACTGACTGGTCTTGTAACTTACCCTAGTGTATTACTTGACCCTTTTAAACCATGCTTTTAACACATCAGACATTTTTTTACTCCATTTTTGGAAGCCATCTTGTAATTTTGGACATACTAGACCACTGACTGCCATTGTCTTGTCCTAATATATAATTTGACCATTGAAACCATAGTTAAGACACCGAAATCATATCTCACAGGCGGATTTAAATGAGCTATGCCACTTTTATGTATCAACAGCCATTTTAGAGTCAAGTTTTGGAAGACATATTAGATTTTTGGTCATACCAGACCACTGACTGGCCTTAAAACCTGTCCTAATATATTATTTTGGCCCTTAAACCAGTAGTTTAGACACCAAAATCGCATCTCCCATGCTGATATGAAATAAGCTATGTCCGCGTTAAGTAGCAGCAGTCAATTAGAATCAATTTTTGGGAGCCAACTTAGATTTTTTTGACCGACCAGGCCACTGACTGTCCTTATAACTTGCCCAAATGTATTAATTGATCCTTGAAACTAGTGGTTTAGACACCAAAATCACATTTCCAGGCCGATATGAAAGGAGCTTTGTCCGCTATAAGTATCAGCAGCATATTCTAAGACCAATTTATGGACGCCATCTTCGATTTTTGGACATACCAGACCATTGACTGTCCTAGTAACTTATCCTAATATATTATTTGACCCTTGAAACCAGTGGTTTAGACATCAAAATCACATATCCCAGGCCAAAATGAAATGAGCTTTGTCCGCTCTAAGTATTAGCAGCCATTTCAGAATCAATATTTAGAATCCATCGAGGATTTTTGCACATACCCAGACAACTGACTTTCCTTGTAACTTGTCCCAATGTATTATTTGAACCATTTAACCATGGTATAGACACAAAAATCATATTTCTGGACATTGAGCAAACTATGGGTTTTTTTTTAAGGAGCAACAGCAATTTTCGACTCCATTTTTGGAAGCCATCTTGGATTTTTGAACATACTGGACCATTGACTGTCCTTGTAACTTGTCCCAATGTCTTATTTGACCATTGAAATCATGGTCTAGACACCAAAATCATTATGTCCCAGGCGGATATGAAATGAACTATGTCCATTTTAATTATCAACAGCCATTTTAAACTCCATTTTTGGAAGCTATCTTGGATTTTTGGACACACCAGACCACTGGCTGTCCTTGTAACTTGTTTCAATGTACTATTTCACCCTCAAAACCATTGAATAAAAAACAAATTTAGATGAATTGTGGATTTTCAGCCTACGGCAGCCATTTTGGGCGCCATCTTGGATTTGCCTGGTACACTGGAGGACTTATAATGCATTCTAGCCTAAATTAATTTTTGGACCCCCAGACCATGGAATATGAACCAAAATAGGATTCTAGGGTGGATAATGTGTCAGTTGTATCCATTTTCAGTGAATGGCGGCCATCTTGGACGCCATCTTGAAAATAACCACTTTCCCGGATTCGGATTTTGGTAGATTTTTAGTATGTTATTCCTGAGGTCAAATAGTACAAAATACCGTTGAAAAATCATTTGTTGCAATTTGTTCCGGGTAAGGCTATTTTTGGTCGTATATTGACCCGTCTATCCGGGGACCTCACCAACTACAAAACTAAGACCCTGTGTAATATATATTGATATGCAGCCCAGTCTGCACTCCAGACCCAGTTATTAAACCTACCGCCCATCCTATATGTACTCGCGAGACAAAACTGCAAAACAAGACCTTATAACCAACTACAAAACTAAGAGGTGAATTATCGGATGGTCTAATACTTGGTTTACTTATCCGTTCGTCCAACTTCACATAGTCTAAACTCATTTCGTCTACAACCAGTTCGTCTAATATCCAATTCGTCTAATTCCCACTTGGTCTAATATCCAATTCGTCTAATTTCCATTTGGGCTAATAACCAGTTGGGCTAATTTTCACTTGGTCTAATAACCAATTCGTCTAATTCCCACTTGGTCTAATATCCAATTAGTCTAATGAGCAGTTTGGCTAAAACCATTTAGTCTAATTTCCACTTGGTCTAATTTCCATTTAGTCTAATTTCCACCTGGTCTAATATCCAATTGGTCTAATGACCACTTGGTCTAATAGCCAAATCGTCTAATTTCCACTTGGTCTAATATCCAATTGATCTAATGACCACTTGGTCTAATAGCCAAATCGTCTAATGACCACTTGGTCTAATAGTCGCAATTTATTTTGGACTAATACCCAGTTGGGCTAATCGTCAGTGGTCTAATTTTCATTTGGTCTTCATGTAATTCACACTTGGTCTAATGTCCATTTATTCTAACATAAACAGTGGCGTAACAGGCGGGGGGGCAGGGGGGCAAGCTGCCCCCCCCCCCCTGGCGGAGCTCACCGGGAAAATAAAAAAAAACGGGAAAGAGAAAAAAAAGGGGAGGGAAGGGAAAGGAAAGAAAAAAGGGGAAAGGGAAAGAAAAAAGAAAACTAAGAAAAAACATAAAAAAGGGAAAACGGAAAGATAACGGGAAAAGGAAGGAAAAAAGAACAAGTGAGAAAGAACAATTCGCCCCGATATACAAATACATTAGCATGATTAGTAAGACAGGGAAATAAATTAAAGATGACAAAAAGGCAAACAAAAGCGGGAAATAAAGGCAGAATGGAATTAGCCAAAATCTAAATTGGAAAATAAAGAATAGGGACAAGATAACGTACACTACCGGGCTGCCGAGGATTGAGATAACGAGCGGGAAGAAAAATGGATGGTATATAGCATGATGTCGTATGAAAGTCTATCATAAACTTGCTAAATCTCCAAAGGCTCTGTTCAAGAGTCAAGACCCCGTGCAGTGGGGGCTCTTCATCTGTAACCTTTAATGGGTTCAATAACGGGCCCCTATATGGACCCTTCCTGCATTAGACTTTACGTTGAAGCACTGGCGTACCGGGGGGTGGTTCCACAGCCAAGGGGAAATAAAAGAAAATAAAGGAGGCAGCGAAATGAGATGAATGAAAAAAAATATATGACATGATATTTGCTATAATGATGTAAAAATCTATCACATAATTAGAATTTCATTTTAACAGGCCATTTTTTTTCTGGCTCGCTTCGCTCGCCGGCGACTTTTTACAAATTTTCCCACATTTGCTATGGTGTGCCCCTCACAATATTTGGATGATGACGATACACACTTGAATTTATGTGTTGTGTTAAAGCTATTTATATATAAATATACACGCAATTTGATTAAAATAAATGGCCATCTGTAAGGTTAAAAATGGCTTTGATATCAAGAGGTTCCGGGGCTCTGCCCTGGACCCCACCCATAAAGCACTGTTATATGGATGAGTTTGGACCATGGCCCCCAAAAGTTCTACAACCAAACAAAAAAAAAATGAGGAAAGAAAGGATAGTGTATTATATTTTTCTGAATATCACGTTAAAATCTATCTTCATGTTCGATTCTCATGAAAGGTGATTTTTTTTTATCTCGCTCGCTTCGCTCGCTCGGGACCTATGTTAAGCTACTTCTTGCCAGAAGCGCCATACTCGGCCCCCTCGAGCATATAGAGCTTCGCCCTGATGCTCACAATCATAACAAAAATCCTGTTCACCGTGGCGTACAAAAAAAAGAGAGAAAAGGGAAAGAGAGGGTGAAATATGATATCATCTTTTTAACATTATGTAAAAATTTATCACAAAATTTGATTTTTGCAATAAAAATGTCAAAATGTTTTGCTCGCTCGCTTTTATATATATATGTATATTTGCCCGATACGCCATATCGCCCCCTCAAAATTTTTGCCTTATGAAGCCATTGCCTGTTCCATGATATGACCGGGAAATTTTTGGCTCTTGCCCCCCTGGCCACCGACCCCTGTTACGCCGCTGAACATAAATCATTATTTATTTGATCTAGAATTAACAAATATGGTACGTAGTGGATAAATACCATGCATCAGTTAATACGTGCCCCACGGATCTGGAGGGGTAGAGCCGGGGTAGGGCTGGTGGCCCGGGGGGGGGGGGGGGCCACTTCCATTGACGAGTGATACCATGCGCGACCATGGGGTCTCGAAAAGCACCCTAAACACGTATTTTCCATATTCTGAAAATGCACCCCTTATTAAGTATTGACGTCTGAAACCCTACCCTTAACAAGTATTTGAAACAAAACGATACTCTTGGCAATTGAAATTAATTTGCAGTTAGCCATTAAGACGATACAAAGTTCAATGATTAAATAATGCGAGCCCGAAGCGCGAGCTGAAATTTTGTTTACGTTCTGGCCTAAAAAATAACGTTCTATGCACTTTTTGTAATCATAAACGGTATAAGTATATAACCAAACAATTGATGTGAGCGCGAAGCGCGAGGAAAAAAATTTGAGATTTCAAACCTAGACACGGGACACTCTCGTCATGTTTTGTAAATCATTAAAAATTTTGGGTATAATTTGGTATCTTTCTACATTAATAATGCGAGCGCAAAGCGTGAAGAATTTTTTTTTGATATATTATAATCTGAAACTGGATATATAGGCTCATAAACAGATAAAGATTTAAATAGAGAACAAGCTGCGTATCTGAATACACATGCGTGCGCGTGTTTCAGATTTTGACCTAGAATCTTGGCATTCTAAATACCTCTTTTCATCATGAAAATCAATAAAGCGAGCGCGAAGCGCGAGCTTAATATATTTGATATTCCAATCTGAAAAAAGGTCAATTTAAGCTCTGTATTTCAAGCACTTTGTAGGAAAATTGTGAGGTGGATATGAATCACAGTTAAAAATTTCTGATATGCTTCATTATTATTACTTGAGTTTTGACATAGGACAGGGACATTCTAAGAACATTATGTCATCATATGAAATGAATGCTATCTTTCTATTTCTCTTCCTAAGCGGGAGATGAAACTTGTCGATATTCCATTCTTAAAAAGGGTTAATTCGATTATTAAATTAATATCTTATTTATTAATCTAATAAGCCCAATGAGAGCGAGAAATCTGTTAATTTATTTTGGCCTGAAAACTGGACATTTAAAGCACTTTTGTAATTATGAAAAAGATGCATGAGTTAATATATTTTCAACAATCAATGTGAGCGCAAATCGCGAGCCGAAATTATGATAAACTGTCATGAAATGGGGATTTTAAGTAGTTTGTTATAAAATTAAAATTGAGATATACATATCAAATCACCAATCAAAATGCGAGCGTGCAGCGCTAGCTGTTACGTTTTGACAATTTGACCTGGATAGGGATAGTGAGAACTTAACGGAATACAGGAACATAATAGATACCTGACAAATCAAATTTTGCGAGCGCGCAGCGCAAACAGAAAATTTTAATATTCAGAAGATAAAACATAAATTTTTACAAAGCACTTTTTAAAAATCAATTTGTTAATCAACCTTAATAATGAAAACTTCGATTTCTGAGCTGAAATATGCTTTATATATTGACTTCAAAATTTGATATCTAAGCTGCGTATTGAGCAAGATATATACATGATCTAAAAGTCAATGCGAGCGCGAAGCGCGAGCGAATATTTAATACTGTATAGTGACATAAAATATTTTTTAAATTATTTTCCAAGTCTTCCCCTCATCTTATTTTATTCACTCGTCTTCCTCCTCTTATGTTTCCCCCTTTTTTTCTCCTCTCTTTTCCCTTCTTTTTCTTTTTTTTTCTTTCTTCCCCTTTTTTTTGCTCTGCCAATAGGGGGGCCCGGGCCCCTCGGGCCCCCCTGGATCCGCCTATGAGTTGGTTAGGTCTTAGTTTTGCAGTTTTGTCGAGTACATAGAATATAGGTGGTAGATTTGAAATGTTTCTCCATAACTGGGTCAGGAGTACAGGCTGCATATCAATGAATATTACACAGGGTCTTCGTTTTGTAGCTGGTAGTCTTACTCTTAGTTTTGCAGTTGGTAGTCTTACTCTTAGTTTTGCAGTTTTGTCTCGATCGAGTACATAGAATGTATGTGTTTCTTCATAACTGCGTCTGGAGTTCAGACGCAATTTTTGGCTCTTGCACCCCCCCCCCCTGGCCACCGACCCCTGTTACACCGCTGGACAAAACTACAAGACCCTGTGTAAAATTCATTTGTATGCAGCTTAGTCTGTACTCCAGACCCAGTTATGGAGAAACAAATGATAGGTACATATATGTTCTCGAGACAAAACTAAGACACAAACAACTACGAACCCATGACCCTGTGTAATATTCATTTCTATGCAGCCTAGTCTGTACTCTAGACCCAGTTATGGAAAAGCAATTTAAACCTACCACCTATATCCTATGTGTGGTTAGGTCTTAGTTTTGCAGTTTTGTCTCGAGTACAAAGGATATGTGGTAGATTTGAAGTGTTTCTCCACAACTGGGTCTGGAGTACAGGCTAGGCTGCATATCAATGAGTATTACAAAGGGTCTTAGTTTTGCAGTTGGTTAGGTCTTAGTTTTGCAGTTTTGTCTCGAGTACATAGGATAGGCGGTATAGGTTTAAAGTGCCTCTCCATATGAGTCTGGAGTTACACAGGCTCTTAGTTTTGTAGTTGGTTAGGTCTTAGTTTGCAGTTTTGTATCGAGTACATAGGATAGGCGGTAGGTTTAGAGTGTTTCTCCATAACCGGGTCTGGAGTACAGACTAGACTCATACCAATCAATATTACACAGGGTCTTAGTTTTGTAGTTGGTCAGGTCTTAGTTTTGCAGTTTTGTCTCGAGTATATTGGATAGGTGGTCGATTTGAAGTGTTTCTCCACAACTGGGTCTGGAGCACAGACTAGGCTGTATATCAATGAGTATTACACTAGGGTCTTAGTTTTGTAGTTGGTTAGGTCTTATAGTTTTGCAGTTTTGTCTCGAGTAGATATGGTAGGTGCATGGGCGTCAATCGGTGGGGGGCGGGGGGGGGGGGGGGGACGTGTCCCCCCATGATTTTTTCAGGGGGGGACACAATATCAAATGCCCCCCCCATGTTTTTGTCACAAAAGAAGTGTGACCATCGGGGGGGGGGGAATATGTGCATACCTTCTCTCAACGAAATGAGAGTTGATTCCCCTTAAAAAATATAAAAAAAAAAACAACTGTCAACTTTTCGATGCAATTAACGGTGGGTAAATTCGCATTCAAAAGCTGCTGCAGCGCAGCTAGCCGTCTATGAGCCGTTCCTGTACGTACGACGCCGGGGTACACGCGAGCACCCGCATGGAGACCCGCACGTGCGTGGTGGGTTTTTTTTTTCATGTGGGTAGGCCTATGCACGGCATGACAACATATGCGGATCCAGGGGGGCCCGAGGGGCCTGGGCCCCCTATTGGCGGAGCAAAAAAAAAGAAAAAAAAGGGAAAGAAAGAAAAAAAGACAAGAAGAAGGGAAACGAGAGGAGAAAAAAGAAAGGGAAACATAAAAGGAGGAAAACGAGTGAATGATAAGGGGACGACTTGGAAAATAATGATAAAAAATCTTTCATGCCGGGATATAAAATTTTTGCTCGCGCTTCGCGCTCGCATCGCCTTTTAGGTGATTTACATATCTTGCTCAATATGGAGCTTAAATATCAAATCTTGAAGTCACTATACAGGGGCCGCGGAACGGTTTTCAAAGTGGGGGGGGGGGGGGCTGAGCCAAAAGTGGGGGGCTGACCATGCTAAAAATCACAATCATATGGTCTTTCTTACGTTTTTGTACACGGTTTTGGAAAAAAGTGGGGGGGCTGAAGCCCCCCCCCCCCAGCCCCCCGGTTCCGCGGCCCCTGCTATACAAAACATATTTCAGCTCGAAAATTTAACTTTCATTATTTTGTTTGATTTGCAAATTAGATTTTTTAAAGTGTTCTGTAAAAATTTTTGTTTTATGGTCTGAATATTAACATTTTCTGCTTGCGCTGTGCGCTTGCAAAATTTGATTTGTCAGGTACTTATTATTTTCCTGTATTCCATAAAGTTATCAAAATATCCCTATTCAGGTCAGATTGTGAAAACGTATCAGCTAGCGCTGCATGCTCGCATTTTGATTGGTGAGTTATGTATATCTCAATATTTACTCTAAAACAAACTTCAAATCTCCATTTGATGACAGTTTATCATAAATTTCGGCTCGCGATTTCCGCTCGCATTGATTGTTGAAATATATCAACTCATGCATCTTATTCATTATTACAAAAATGCTTTAAATGTCCAGTTTTCAGGCCATAATATTAAGAGATTTCGCGCTCACATGCTTAGGAATTAAGAGAAATTGGAAGTCATTATTTTCATATGATGACATAATGTACCGGTCCTATGTCAAAACTCAAAGTAATAATAATGAAACTTATCAGCTCTTTTTAACTGTGATCCATATCCACCTCACAATTTTCCCACAAAGTGCTTGAAAAACAGAGCTTAAATTGACCCTTTTCAGAGCGGAATATCACATATTTTTAGATCGCGCTTTGCGCTCGCTTTATTGATTTTCAGAATAAGAAATGTATTTAAATTACCCTAATTCTACATGTTCTAGGTCGAAATCTGAAACACGCGTTTATTTAAATACGCAGCTTGTTCTCTATTTGAATCATTATCCAGTTTCAGATCACAATATAAAAAATTGTCTGCTCGCGCTTTGCGCTCGCATTATTAATGTAGGAAATTTCCAATTACTCATTTTCATGATTTACAAATCATGAATCGAGTGTCCGGAATTTTTCCGCTCGCGCTTCGCGCTCGCATCAATTGTTTAGTTATATACTTATCCTTTTCACGATTACAAAAAGTGCTTAGAATTTCCATTCTTGAGGTAGAAATGTCAAAATTTCCAGCTCGCACTTCGCATTATTTGATAGTTATATGGTAACGTCTTCATGGCTAACAAGCTGCCGGTAACAGATCCTTTTTTATAAGATGAAAACGTATATTAAAAATTTCTGCTCGCGCTTCGCGCTCGCAGCAATTGTTTAGTTAGATACACATCTCGTTTAGGATCATAAACATTGTCCCAAATATTTGAATTTTAAAACAAAATACATAAAATAAACCAAAAGCTCACACTATTCAAATAAGGCTTATGATATTATATATTATATATATAAATATATTACCCCTTCAAAGAAACAAACAAAAATTAACTATTGGCGAAGGCTGGATCCGCCCCTGTGACATACGGTACATGAAGCGGTGGAGTATGACGAAAGTGTAATGGATCTGGAAAGTATACCTATAAAAGTGACATGCTTGCATGTTGCTATTGTGTCCCCCCCATGCTCAAGTTTGGATTGACGCCCATGGTAGGTGGTAGATTTAAAGTGTTTCTCCACAACTGGGTCTGGAGTACAGACTAGGCTGCATACCTTTTGCATGCAGTTGGTTTAGGTCTTAGTTTTGTAGTTTTGTCGGATGTGTTTCTCCAACTATGTCTGAAGTACAGGCTAGACTCATACCAATGAGTATTACACAGGTCCTTAGTTTTGTAGTTGGTTGGGTCTTAGTTTTGCAGTTTTTGCTGTAGTATATATGGGGTCTTAGGTCTTTGTTTTGTAGACACCCGTTTTTGCTTATCAGGGTCAATTTTTGGATAACCGTTGATGAACATTACTGCCAAATGACATTGCTAGAAACACTTTTGAAAAAAAAGTTCCACCATATTGAATAAGAGGTTACGTATTCTTAAACATAATAGTATACACAATGTCTATGAGAGAGGAAATCAAAATTTTAAATGAGGGTTTGTTTTGTGGACGGTTTTTGTTACTTCTGCTAACAGTTTTTTCATGAAACCGTCCAACATGGCTTCAGAGTCGAAAGGCGCGCACACTTAAAATAATCATTCGATACGGCATAGAGTAGGGCCAAGGCCTTGAACTTTCTTCTCAGTTGCATAATTGTGTTATTTTCATGTATAAATACCAATCCCTGCATTGTTCTTTTTTACAAGAAACTTTTGTGGTTAATTCTAAGATTCATAATTATAACACACGTCAGAGACATCATATTCACCAACCCTTTGCTAGAATTAATGCTACATTGAAATCCTTCAGAACAATTTGCGTTAAAGAATGGAATATGTGTCCTGCTGGTATAAGAAGTAGCAGTATACCCTGTCTCGGTTGAAATTATGTCATAAATACCTACTTGATAAATTTAAGATCAGTTGTTAGTTGCACCTGGGGTGACATGTTTGGAGTGTGAATGTGTGTGTTTGTCTGTGTGAGTGTGTGTATGCTTGCGTGTGGGTAATGTTCCTGTTGTGATCTTTAAATACCTTGGGTTTTTTTTTCTTCTTCTCATAGTTATTCCATGTTTGAGTAAAATATTATATGCAGGGGCCCCTGATTACAAGCTGTGCTTCTTTGGGGTCCCAAACCTATCATTTGTTTCAGTTCTTTATAATGTAACCATTTATTTTGTTTGTACTTTGTTCTCCTTTGACTGGTTTGAATAAATTCAATTCAATTCAATTCAATTCAATTCGAATATTATGTGCTCACTGAAGCATTAGACATCAGGATTTTCATTAGAATAAAATCAAATGAACTTTGCAAGAAAGTTTGTGACAGATATCCATAGTTCATGTAGTTGAGAAATTACATTTTTTTTCAAATAACGTAAAAAAAGAGCTATTCACATTCCACATGTTCATTCAAACGTGAATGTTTAATTAAACGCCGTTGAATCATTAATGAAGCACGTTATTTGGTCATGAACATAATGAAAAAAGTTGATAGGAAAATTTCACTTCCCAAAATGAAACATTACTTGCCTATGATATTTGAAAATCGTATTTTTTGTTTTCTTTGAATGTTCATTGAACCGTGAAATGATGAATATTGTTGAAGATACTCTTCCTAAAAATAACTGTCATCACATTCGATCAGTTTTATCGATAGAAATGTGTAAAAAAATCAAATTATAGCAAATTTCTACTTGTGTTTATTCAACCGTGAAATTTCGCAAAAAAAGTTCTATCGTCTTTTAGAAAGAACCTTTTACAAGCCTTCTGACGATTTTCATGATCAGAATGTGAAATTAGTTCTAATAAAATGGAATCAAAGTCATGATATTTGGCTTAATTGTGACTTTTAAAAAGTGATAATTTTGCCTTCTGGCGGTCCTCACTGAAGCATGATATAAAATATGTCTGTAACATTCACTCAGAGGGAAGCTTATAAAATTACCTACACGCTCATGTAAAAATATATTAAAAACTTGCTGTGGTTTGGAAATTATGGATGTTTGTTTAAGGGGGGACTTACTTTTTTGTTGTGCATATTTTCAACAATCAATGTGAGCGCAAATCGCGAGCCAAATTTTTTGAAAAAATTGTCATGAAATGGGGATTTTTAGAATTAATATTGAGATATACATAACTCACCAATCAAAATGCGAGCGTGCAGCGCTAGCTGATACGTTTTGACAATTAGTCCTGAATAGGCATATTTGAGAACTTTATACAGGAAAATAATAGGTGATAAATCAAATTTTGCGAGCGCGCAGCGCGAGCAGAAAATGTTAATTCATACCACACAACATATTTTTTTTACAGAGCACTTAAAAAAAAAATCAATTTGTAAATCAAACAAAATAATATGAAAGTTCGATTTCCGAGCTGAAATATGTTTTGTATATTGACAGTCAGCAAGCCCTGAAAAAGTAGCTTCTTTTATCCAAGTGATATTCATTACTAGAGGGTTTTTGCATTGTTAATGAGCTTGGTGCAGGCACCTCTTTTTATTCGGCCATCGCTGCTCTAAATATTGACCAAATAATCTTTTTGGTAACTTTGCAAAAAAAAAAGTAATTCTTTCAGGTCATGTGTTTGGATTTTTGAAAAGATTGGGTAATATAGGTGAAACTTTTCATCTAACACATGAAAGAAAGTAATTATTTTCATGCACCAAAAGTTGTTATTTTTCCACTTAATTTCTGTTTTAGCCCAAATGATTTTTAAATTATGATAAAGCTGAAGATCTAAGCTTTAACCGTGATATAATTTTCATAAGAAGAGGTATTTAGATGGGTCAGCAGCCAGCTTTTCATAGGCCAAGTACAAATTAGCAGCTCAAAAACAAGAATACTGCGCTCATGGTCATAGAGACCACAAACCCACGCAAATTCCTATGTTCCCTACACTGGGCCTCTGCAAGGTCACAGGCTCACCATGTGGTAATCTCTTCAAATTACCCGCGCCTGTTGTTTTGAAAACATTATTCAGCCAATCAGAACTCTGGACTCTTTTATGTTACTCAGAAATTTCAGAAATCTCGTTTATTTTGATGGAGCTGACTGCTGACCCATCTAAAAGATGCCACATATCAAGAGTGACATTGTAAAAAAGTATTGAGTTTGAGCTTTCTGATGATTAAAATAATGTTTGTGCCTAAAACACAAAATCTTGCACAATTTGCAAGTGAAAACAGAAGAAGACAATTCTGTTTGAGGCATCTTTTCAGGTAATAAAAGTCACTTATTTATTAAAATATTTCATTCAATAGAAATAACCAATATAAAAGAGTAACATTTACTCTTTCCTATGGTACAAAAAATTATCAATATTACTCAAGGAGAAAGTGGTTAAATTCTTTGAGAAAGAAAGTCTCACAATTCACGAGATTTTGCAGGGACATGAATTCATCCACGAGAGGACTTGGATAAATAACATGGGGTCTTGCAGACTGACTGTTGACTTCAAAATTTGATATTTAAGCTTCATATTGAGCAAGATATGTAAATCACCTAAAAGGCAATGCGAGCGCGAAGCGCGAGTGAAAATTTTATGTTGTGACATGAAAGATTAAAAGAAAATATTTTCCAAGTCTTTCCCTCATCTTATTTTATTCACTTGTCTTCCTCCTCTTATGTTTCCCCTCCCTTTTTTCTCCTCTCTTTTAGTCCTTTTTTCCTTTTTTTTTTCTTTCCCCTTTTTTTCCTTTTTTTCTGCTCCGCCAATATAGGGGGGCGGGCCCCTCACCCCCTGGATCCACTTATGGGGTGAATATGATGACATTTCCACTTTTTTTTGCAAACTTACTGAATGTCCATATTATGGGCAATAATCTGAATTTGAATTAATTTTGAAAAGTGCCTTTGTAAACACAATTCCTAAAATTTATCAATTTTTAGTCTGCTAGCTTTATAAAAGACTCTTAAATGGTCGCTAGATTGCAAGCACAGACTGCCCATACATATGCCTAGCCGGCCTGGTTTAATGCTATCAATTAGGCCTAATAACTGTAGTATCAGGATCACTAAAGGAGTAAAGGAATATTTGCTAAATCGTTCACGATGGAAGCAGAAAATGCGAGAAGAAACGTGAGTAGATTAACCCTAGCTCCCTCAGTTAAGCATAATCTACGGGCGAAATGAAGAAATAAATGATCTCTTGTAACCTCGTATTCCCAGGCATGATCATGAATGATGAATGATTGATTCTCATCTCAGCGGCGCGACATCTCTGACTCTGCCTCTGCAGTGCCCGCCGTAGCCCCGGGGACGTCGCCACCTCGTGTTCGGTCTGCCGCAGTAACGTAACCTCCGCTGGACAGTCGACAGGTGGCAGGGGCCGGGGTCGGGTGCAGTTCTGGAAGCCAATATGAAAATTCATGACTTGTGTCTTCGGAAGAAGAGTATACTATGGCAGTGTATTCTATTGCCGGACACCTTTATTTCAGTGCTTTAAAACTGACAACTATGAACTAGAGTAGAGTAGGTAGAGGAAATACATTATGAATCAAGAAAAACTTGCGCGCACTTGTTATTCCAAATATTATGAATATGATATTTAAAATTATTTTATATTTACCAACCGTTTTCTTGACTTTGCATCGCACTTGCTGCATACCCCTCCACGAAAAACAATTATTTTCGTGCATGACAAATTACATCATGATTCTGGAAAGGTAATGATAAATTTTTGATTATAAATAATGATATAAAAATTAAAATAAAAAGAATTGGTGTGAATTTTTCTTCATATATCATGTGACATGAGTAAATTCTAAGTTTTTTGTTTGCTTTTTTTTATATCGAATCTTAGCAGATCTTGGTAATAAATTTGTGTTTGCTAACTAATATAATTTTTTAAAAGTTTCAACTGCATGTTCCCTGGCACTTTACAATATTATGCTCGTTCGTATTTTGCGCGTAACGCTCATTGCATTAAGTTCTATCGACGCGCTGTCGATTGTCGACGGCTCTAATCAATCATGGTAAACCTCGCACATGGTACCTTGAGAACTAGCCGTCAACGATCACCCACAAAATCACACCTCAACATTCGATCGAAGGAGCGGACGAGATTGAAATATGGCAAATCAGGCCCATATTTCCGTCAGAAAAAATTTCAATTGTTAATGCAAAACAATGTGATATGATATTTTAAGCATTTTCTGTCATTTTAGAGATAAATAAGGTAAAAGTTTAATACTTTTGCCGTGTTTTTGCAATCTTGGTCTACAAGACTCACAGGACAGCCTTGAGGACTTCGTAATGATATTTTTTAATATTTTGACAAATACTTCATCAAAAGCCTTGAACCCCCTAGCTCCCATAGCGCCATAAGCGAGACCTACATGTACACAGCCGGATGGATTTCCCTAGTTAGAGGGTGAAATCAGTTTGTACGGGTGAATTTTATAAATTTTATTTATCTATGAACCTTCATACGCCTAATGCGTGTAAAGGGATAAAAATTATTTCACTATAAATGGCAAAAATGAGAGGTTTTTTACCAGACCGATCTCATGTACATGTAGATCCCTAGATCGGCTTGTCAACAAAGCAATACAATAGGCCTGACCCTTCAACCGTTTCGTTATGACGTAGCTTCGATTAGCGATGTTACAAAATGCCGTTTTGAAGAACAATTTATAGATAAAAATTCTTATTTAACAAATTACTAAAATTTAATACGTGATTAGAAATAATTATTATAATACTAATAATTATTTATAATCACAGTAACATAAAATTCAGATTTTATGTTACTGTGATTCAGATTTTTTTTTCTGGCTTGATGTCATTCAAAATTTATACTCTTTCTTCCTATCCATAAATGACAGTTTACAGGTTTACAACTCAACATCCACAACTGATAGAATGATTTTTCCTTGTAAGAAAGGGGTATTCCCATAGTCACACATCTGGCATGGTCTGGTAGCCAATGATGTCATGTATGACTCCTTTTTCTTGAAATTTTGTATTACAATATTATCCTCCTTTAATATTTTAGGCAATGTCCTAATAGGACTTGGCAACTTCAATGTCTTTTTTTGTACCAAACCACAGTTACTTCGCTGCACACTTTAGATGGACTATCAGCAAATCCTTGAGAAACTTGGGGATCAAGTTCAACTCATCAAGCATTGGTTTTTTCCTGAACACCACTTGTATGTGGACCCTCCAAAGGCACCGTACCTAAATTCAGAGCTGTGATTTTTAGCAGGAATCTTGCAGTGGCTTTTCATTGCTAATTATCATATTTGATCATAAACCAAACCACAGGGAATCCAGGGAAAGCCATGAGGTGAAAGACACATAGTACCTGATTCTTGTAGAAAGCCACAGCACAGTCTGTTGACATTACCTACAACTACAAGTCATTAGCCTTTCCTTTTCTGAGCCCTTGGATGTCACACTGAAATTCAATTCTTCTTATTCTTCTTCAAGCTACACTGCCTCCTTCAATCCTGAAGATTCTTGCAGTATTGTAGTACCGGGGACCGGCAGGTGCAATACACCGGGTGAACACCCTACTCTTTGACGAATAGTGTATTGGTTTTAACGTGCATAGGTTGTGACTCTCCTATACACGGGACCAACATTTGCGTCCTTTCCGAAGGACGGAGTGTTTTCCAACTGCATTCACACCCGCACTGAACACAGCGGTGAGGCACGTTAACACACAACGCTAGCATCAGTTTTTTTGTTAGACGTCTTCCGGCATGCTGCGGGACTCGAACCCACGCACGTTGAGATCTACGATCTTATCCGGAACAGGCGCTCTAACCGACTGAGCTACACTGCCCCCAATTCAGCATCCCCAACCATCAAATACTCCCTCTATACCTCCAAAGCTTTTTTCCCTCAAGGTCCAGCTCTGTTCTAATCAGGGTACAAAAAATTGATCTACATGAAAACAGGGCAACCCATCCGAAGTCGCTCAAATCCAAATTCGGTCTGGGTTGGGACTTATTGGGACCTACATGTACATACATATCATTTTGTTGTACATGTACATGTATGTGTTATGCAAATCTGCTCTGAACTTACATCGGCCCGCTTTAATACGGAAGTTTGCTGTTCAGACCCTAGTTCATCACTAGTGGTATGAATGGTGGCCGAACAAAGAATGATTTTGAGCTTGGCATGCAGCTGCTTCAAGCAATATCCAAAATGTTCTTTCAAATCTCAGCACATTCTCACCTGAGATGTTCTTGCAAATTTGTTTATTTCATGTCCTTGAATACAAGCTTTGTGGCAAAAAAAGGTTAATTTAATCAATGAAAAGAAAAATATTTTCTTTTCTGATTTTAAAAGAATGTTTGGTGTTCACGGAGATCTCTGTATATCTCATACACTACTCTGCCATTAAAATATTTTATCTATTTAGAAATTTCAAATATGATCCCTGACTTTGCTAGAGCTCTTTCTTATTGAGTAAAACAAAAATGACATTGCTATTAAAGAAAGGTGAACTTTCTGCACATTTCTGTAAATGGAGACAGAGAATGTTCAAGTCATACCTGTATGATGACTTGAACCATCACCATCACCAACTCTTTATGGATTGTAATTATGTCCATTTTATATTTATAGTGGTTTTGCTCTTGATACATTTGTAATTCTTTTGTTGATTGATTATGTTATATTTTTAATCTCAGTACATTCACCAAAATATGAATTATTCACACCAATGGAAAGTTGTCAGGATTTTTGAAACCGAGGTGACCATGGAGAGGAGAGAAAATAGATGAACTCAGCGTCAAGTTAGGAAAATTGAGAAAATTATTAGCCTAAAATAGGCCTAAATGATGTCAGGAACAATATTGTGACTCTATCCCTGAATTCATCTCGTAAAATGCTTCAAAAATTATTCGATGTCCTTTTTGTCTCGCCTGCATAGCAGTGGCTGCGGCGTCAACACCAAATCTTAACCGAAGATTAAGTTTTTGAAATGACAGCATAACTTAGAAAGTATATGGACCTAGTTCATTAAACTTGGCCAAAAGGTTAATCAAGTATTACTAAACATCCTGTCTGGGTTTCATGTCACATGACCAAGGTCAAAGGTCATTTAGGGTCAATGAACTTAGACCATGTTTGGGGAATCGTCAAAATCTTAACCTAAGGTTAAGTTTTTGAAATGTTATCA
The DNA here is from genome assembly GCF_037042905.1 of Lytechinus pictus. Lineage (NCBI taxonomy): Eukaryota > Metazoa > Echinodermata > Echinoidea > Temnopleuroida > Toxopneustidae > Lytechinus > Lytechinus pictus. The sequence continues at coordinate 19,612,097 of NW_026974140.1, forward strand.
TAACTTTAAAAATATACATGTATGGACCTAGTTCATGAAACTTGGACATAAGGTTAATCGAGTATAACTGAACATTCTGTGTGAGTTTCAAGTCACATGACCAAGGTCAAAGGTCATTTGGGGTCAATGAACTTTGGCCAAATTGGGGGTATCTGTTGAATTACCATCATAACTTTGAAAGTTTATGGATCTGATTCATGAAACTTTGACATAAGAGTAATTAAGTATCACTGAACATCCCGTCCGAGTTACAGGTCACATGACCAAGGTCAAAGGTCATTTAAGGTCAATGAACTTTGGCCATGTTGGGGGTATTTGTGGAATTACCATCATATCTCTGTAAGTGTATTGGTCTAGTTCATAAAACTTGGACATAAGAGTAATCAAGTATCACTCAACATCCTGTGCAATTTTCAGGTCACATGACCAACGTCAAAGGTCCATGAACTTTGGCCATGTGGGGGGTATCTGTTGAATTACCATCATAACTTTGAAAGTTTATGGATCTGATTTTTCATTTTTTTTTCAATTCAATTCAGGTTTATTGCAAAAACATGATTGGCAGTCACAGACTGAATTGTACATGTTTACACAATGCCAATATATAACAATAATCAAAATTACTAAGATAAACAATGAATATACAAATTGAAATTACATATGTGCAGTTAAAAATGGAGTTAAAATGGATAAAAAAAATAAAACGATAGATAATACAATATTGCACATTCATTACACAAATTTCAAACTTGATTACCATGGTACTTATTTAATAATTTCGTCAGACTTGGAAGAGCACTGTTCTGAAATCTTTTTGTTTTACATGAAATCTCCTTATATTTATTCATATGTCGTAAATTGAAAGTGTTTGTTTTCAGTGGAGGTAACCAGTTTTTGTATAATTGATTCATTCCTAAGTTTAAAGCAAAATCTGTGGTAAGTTTTACTCTTCGACTTTCAAGCGATGTCAAATTTAAGGTATTTAGAGCCATGTCATAAGATAGATACTTGGTTCCCAATATTATCTTGCATGCTCTTTTCTGGACAGTTTCCATAACTTTTATCTGTTTCAAAGTAAGAGAAGCGGCGAATAGAGGTACACAATACTCTAGGACTAGTCTTACATACCCTATATACTATACATGTACACTGTTAACAAATCACATTCAGGTAGATTGTAAGCTTTCAATTTTCTTAGCATGTATAACTTTTTATTGCTCTTTTTCATTATTTCGGTTACATTATGAGCATTCCACTTTAAATCATTCTGAATTGTAATTCCTAGGATTTTCACTGTGGTTACACATTGCAATTGGGTGTTATTTATATAGATCACTTGCGGTTGAAGAGGTTGTTTTGAAAATGAAATTGACATTGTAGAGCATTTTGATGCATTGAGTTCCATACCATTTCGAGAAGTCCTTGATTCAAGTAATTCAATTTCAGTTTATATTTGTGAAGTTTGATTATTCATTCTACACTCTACCATGGTTAAGTCATCTACATATTTAAAATATGACAAAATACTATCACTACAGGCATCATTTATCATTATCAAAAATAAAATGGGACCAAATTTGGTACCCTGAGATACACCCATGACACTGCATTTTGATTTCGATACCTGGCTTCTATACTTCACAGTTTGTTGACGATTACTTAAGAAATCTACTACCAAAGATATAACACAAGGTCGAACATGCATTTCACATAATTTAGTAATAAGAATCATGTGATTTATCAGATCGAAAGCTTTCGAAAAATCTGTCAGTATGACTGTTGATATTGACTTATAAATAGGTTTATCAGCATTCCTAAATAATTCATGTAACAACCCAATCAAGTAGTGACATGTAGAAATTCCTCTTCTGTTTCCGTACTGATTGTGATCAATTATGTTCGAAATATCTTCCCAAAGCCATTTTGCAATAAATGTTTCCGCAATCTTCGCAAAAAATGATGTAATGCAATTGGTCTTAACTCGTTGATTGTTGGTGGGGAAGACTTAGGAACAGGAATGATCTCAGCATACAAGTTTCCACATTTGAGGAAAAACACCTACATGTAGATGGAAAGATGAGTTTAAGATATCAGCCAACGGAGTACTCAATTCAATTGCAAACTCTCGAATAATGCGGACTGGTAAATCATTGGAGATACTTGATTTTTGTAATTTTAGTTTACACAGTAGTTTATATATTTCATACGGCTGAACAATAGGGCACATAGAGGGCGCTGGTAAGAAACACAGTAATAGTTGTTTAAATTAAACCTAGGTAAGTTTGAAGCAATTTGTAGAAAATGGTCATTTATACGATTGGCAGTTTTATAATTATTTGGAACATCTGTTAACAGACCCGGAATGCTAATTGGTGCTAGATTTTGAGGACCATTTGTCAGATATACTTAATTTGTCGATACCAGTTAGCAGGATTCTGAGTTTTAAGGTTGCGTACTCTTTTATTGTAAAACTCTTTCTTAGCAACCCTAATCGGTTTTATTACTTTATTTCTTAAATACCGCCAAAGGACTTGGTTACGAGCATGCCAAGATTTTTGCCTTTGCGAAATTAATGACTTAATATTACAGTTCATTCATGATTTGTCATTTACATGCCTAGATACGGATTCTACCGGTAAGTATCGATCAAGATTGGTGTGAAGAGTATGAAGAAATAAATCACATTTTGAAGAAGGATCTTCTGTGGTGTATACTTCCTCCCAAGAATGATCAATTAACCAAGACCCAAATTCACGAATTCCGCTATCAGGAAAAGGATGCACAGATCTCTTTTTGATCATATTTTGCAATGACACATTTTCTGAAGAAGGGCACCACAAAACACAATTATGGTCACTCATACCTATTGGCGCAAGAATCTGTGGATTTTTAAAGTGATTTTAACAGTTAGAAATGATTTTGTCTAAAATATTGTTTCCTCGAGTTGGTTCTGTTACAACTTGTTTAAAGCAGTCATTATGTAAATTCATCAAACTTGGACATAAGAGTAATCAAGTATCTTTGAACATCCCGTCTGAGTTACAGGTCACATGACCAAGGTCAAAGGTCATTTAAGGTCAATGAACTTTGGCCATGTTGGGGGTATTTGTGGAATTACCATCATATCTCTGTAAGTGTGTTGGTCTAGTTTATAAAACATGGACATACATGTACATGTAAGAGTAACCAAGTATCACTGAACATCTTGTGCGAGTTTCAGGTTACACGACCAAGGTCAAAGGTCAGTGGACTTTGGCCATTTTGGGGGTATTTGTTGAATTATCATACCTCTGCTTGTATTGGTCTAGTTCATAAAACTTGGACATAAGAGTCATCAGGTATCACTGAACATCTCATATGCGAGTTTCAGGTCACATGACCAAAGTCAAAGGTCATTTAAAGTCATTGAACTTTGGCCATTTTAGAGGTAATTATTAGATTGCTGTCATAACTTTCAAAGTTTATCTAGATATAGTTTATACAATGTTGATATAGGGGTAATCAAGTATCACTGACAAGTCTTACATGTAGGTCGCATTGTGATCAAGGTCAAATGTCATTTATTGTCAATGAACGTAGTATTGTATCATTATATGAATGGTGTTTTTTGTGAATAATTATTTTATAGTAGTTTCGAAAATCAGCACTGCTGCTATATTGATTCGCGTGATGCAGGTGAGACTGCCAGAGGCGTTCCACTTGTTTATCTACACAATATGATACCGTGAGTGACACAGCATTTCGTGAGTGACACAACATTGTGAGTGACACGACACAACTTTAACAGTTAATTTTAGCTTTACCTTATTGGACCAAGTTACTTTGTATACAATAAGGTATGGGAAAACTGTATTTGCTCTTGTACTGGGATAAATTAATTTTCAGAATACACAGCTCTAGATTTAAAAAAAATGCCAAATTCTTTTTTAAGCGTAATTCCTAAGAACATCCATTTGGGTGAACTTTGAAGCTCTATAGCAAAAAATCAAGCACATGGACCCATGTTAGTTTTTACATATTTGGAATATTCAGGCGCTGAAGTATCTACATGTGTAGAGTAAGATGAAAATGACATGGATTTTCAATGTCTGAAATATTCCATTTTAGACGGTATATTTTTGGACACTGATAATTTGATGAAATAGAACCCCATATTTTTAATGTTTTAACGTCTTCAAAATATATTCCTCTACAAATTTAGAGAGTATAATGAAAATGACATGGATTTTGAATGTTTGGGAGCAAAACTACGGAACCATTCCTATTTTAGACATTTTGGACGGTATTAACAGACTTTTGCAACGTATTTTCGGCACATTTGGGCTGTTCCAATTAAGCCAACTCGCAACAGTTTAGACAATGATAGTTTGAAAACAAACACATGGACCCCATATTTTTTATGTTGTAACGTCTTCAGAATATATTCCTCTATAAATCTAGAGAATAACGCCGAAAATGACATGGATTTTGAGTGTTTAGGAGCAGAACTAGGAAACCATTTGGCTTTTAGACGGTATTATTAAACTTTTGCATGTTTTCGGCGCATTTTAGGCAATTTCCAAGCCAACTCGCAACACTTTGGAAACCGACAGTTTAAAAACGAGCTCATGGACCCCATATTATTAATGTTTTAACGTCTTTAGAATATATTCCTATACAAATCTAGAGAATATGATGAAAATGACATGGATTTTAAGTGTTTGGGAGCAGAACTACGGAACCATTCCCATTAAGATGGTATCATTAAACTTTTGCAAATTTTCGGCGCATTTTAGGCGATTTCCAAGCCAACTCGCAACACTTTGGACACTGATATACGGTAGTTTAAAAACGAGCACATGGACCCCATATTTTTAACTTCCCCACACTTTCGCAATGCATTCCTCTACACTTTTGCCGAATTTGATGAAAATGACATGGATTTTGAATAAAGTGCAGCTTAAAGGGGAATCCTACCCAAATAAAAACTTGTTTTTATAAGGAAAAGAAAAATCAGACAAGTTGATAGAGGAAAGTTTGAACAATATTGGACAAAGAACAAGAAAGTTATGAATTTTTAAAAGTTGTAAATATTGGTAATCACTATACCAATGGAGACTTCAAATTGGCCACATATGGGATGTCATAGTGATGTAAGGCAAGGACTACTCTTCCATGTACTCCAATACATATTATGGCTAAAATGTAATTTTTCCCAAAAGTTTTATTTCAAATTATATTTTTCTTTCATGAGGACATAAAACATATACTACCTGGGTTATAATTTAGATTACTGCCCCAGGGGAATTGGTACTTAGGAGAAAACCACAAATCCCTGATAATAAAGTACATGGCCTATGGGAAAGTTGTCCTTGCCCTTTGTCATAATTTACTTACCCAGTTGCCAATTTAAAATCTACATAGTATTAGTGATCTCAATTTTAAAGAAGCTATAATTTTCTTATTGCTTGTTCGATTTCTTTCAAACTTTCACCATTCTGTTTAATTCATTTTTCTCCTTTCCAACACAACATTTTATGGGCAAGGCTGGATTCCCCTTTAAACTATACTTTTTAATTTTTGGTTCACGTCTTCAGGCCGGATGGGCTTATGCCGTGGCGTGGCGTCCGTCCACAATATCAAAATGCTTCTTCTTCGCCATTTCAAGTCCGATTTCAATTCTGTTTGCTTTATATGATAGCACTAGGTGGAGGATTCAAAACTTCTACAGAGAATTTTGAAACTCATTAAATATATATGTGCATTTTCAAAATTCACAAAAAGTGCTTCTTCTTTATTTGTTGACCGATTTTGAATTTTTTGCTTCCATCTGGTAGAGGTTCATGAGGTTCACCAAACTTCTACACAGAATTTTGAAATTTTGACGAGAACAATTTTTATTCTAATTTATGCAAAATTAATTTATGCATATTTTAAAAATTCACATAAAATGCTTCTTTTTTATTTGTTGACCAATTTCGATTATTTTCTTGCATCTGGTAGAGCTTCATGAGGTTCACCAAACTTCTACACAGAATTTTGAAATTTGAAGTAAAAAATTATTTATGCTAATTTATGAGAAATTCATAAATCACAGAAAATGCCTCTTAATATTTGACTGAATTTCAAAATGCTTCTTCTTCATCATTTCAAGTCTGATTTCAATTTTGTTTGCTTTTATATGATAGCATTTTAGGTAGGGGATTCAAAACTTCTACACAGAATTTTGAAATTTATTAAATATGCTTTATTTATAAATGCGTATTTTTAAAAATTCACACTAAATGCTTCTTCTTTAATTGTTGATCGATTTTGATTTTTTTTCTTCCATCTGGTAGAACAGTAGGTTCACCAAACTTTTACACAGAATTTTGAGTAGAAAATTATTTACAACCATGTAGGCTAATTTATGCAAAATTTATTCATAAATCACAGAAAATGCCTCTTCTTTATTTGTTGACCGATTTTGATTTTTTTTTCTTCCATCTGGTAGAGCTGCATGAGGTTCACCAAACTTGTACACAAAATTTAGAAATTTTGTCTAGAAAATTATTTATGCTAATTTATGCAAAATTTATTCATAAATCACAAAAAATGTTTTTTCTCCTTCATTTGTTGATCAATTTCAATTTCGTTCGCTTTATATGATAGCTCGAGGTGGTGATACAAAATTTCAACACAGAATTTTGAAACTAATTAAATATGCTAATTTATTCATACATTTTCAAAACTCACAAAAAATACTTATTTATTTGTTGATTGATTTTGATTATTTTTGTTCCATCTGAGAGCTACATGAGGTTCACCAAGGTTCTACACAGAGTTCAGAAATTTTGACTAGAAAATTATTTATGCTTTTTAATTTATATGAAATTTACTCATAGATCACAAAAAATGCTTCTATGTCATTTCTTCATCAATTTCAATTCTATATCCTCAATTTATGTCACCAATATAATTCACTACAGTGTCAACTGGGCTGAAATAAAAATTGTGTTAAATTTCGTTGCGAAATGCCGGATGAGCTCCACATCATTGATGTGCTAGTTTTGGAAGTTTATAATGCACCATTCTTGTCAAATAAGGGCACTGCTGACTTCAAATAGATATAGTTTTGCCAATTAAAAGATATTCTACTTTGGTAATCACTTACATGTAGTTACATATCCTTAAAGTTTGATGAAGTTTGATGTGATATTGACAGAGTGAAGATGATTTAAACTCATTTGGTAAATTTGTGAGGTCTAAGAGAGGCACAATTCTCTTGATTGCGCAACATTTCATATCATTCAAATACGGCGACTTTGAAGTTCCGTAGAAAAAAAAATAAGCATGTGAGCCTATTATTTTTTGCATTTTCATAATGTATAGATACCAAAATAACTCTCTGTAAAATTTGGTGAAACTGACATGGATTTCATTTTAACTGTGGAACGTCCTTATTAAGGTCATTGAACTTTGGCCATTTTGGAGGTAATTATCAGATTGCTGGTATAACTTTCAAAGTTTATAGATAAAGTTTATTAAATGTGGATATAGGGGTAGTCAAGTATCACTGACAAGTCTTAGGTCGCATGATCAAGGTCAAATGTCATTTATTGTCAATGAACGTAGTAGAGCGTGATCGGTTCATCACGGACGGACATTTGATAGATTTTGAAAACTTTGAAGGCTTGTAACAAATTAGGAATAAGATGAACATGGTTCCTTTGTGTTTTATAGTGAAGGGTAGGACAAAGTATGCTGAATGATGAAAAAAGTTTGTTGCCATGGTTACCTACAAACAAAGGTAGCCACCAAATGTGCCATATTTGTGGACATGATAGAAATGTGGTTTTCAGAATTTTTGAACATTTTTATTGTTTCTATCTAAATAGCTTAACATTGACCAATAATTGTTAATGCAACTTACACTCGGGTATGTTAGCTTCTATGTTCAGCATATTGAATTCTTAACCAATATCAAACTTCTGAGAGAATTGCAAATATTTTCCATCTCGGACGGACATCTCGGACGGACATCACGGACGGACACAAATAAAATACATTGGAAGTACCTTGTAAGAAGTTCTTATTACTTGTTTGGGGGAACAAATGCTAATGTATTGATGATTTGTACATTTTTTTTATATGATTAAACAATATTAGTTGCACAATCAAGTTGCTACAACTTCAATCAAGTTGCTACAACTTGATTTAAGTTGTAGCAACATGATTTCTATGCTAGACACACAAAATAATCTAGCCATATGATTGCTTTTAAAGACAGTTCTTTTCAAAATCAAATATCCTAATGCACATTGTCTTCTTTTCAATTTAGAGAATACTGTAGTTGGTACCAAATCAACATCCAGTGGATCAATGATCATGTTGATTCTTATCATGATGATAAATGTTCATACATTTTTAGGCATTAATTTTCGAAGAGCACATATTTTTTTTTTATGTCCATTTAGTAAATCCAAAAGATTCACAGGTTGCTGATCATTATGCTTGTTTGGTGGATCAAGTATGACCACAACACTTGTCCAGGCTCTCTTCAAATTTATCTTTTGTCCATATTAAAGTGGAGACACACCTTCATATCAACAGCCCTCATGTATTTAGGCACTGACCAAATCCAAAATTGAAATCAGATACCAATTAAACTTATAAACACTGCAGTGCAATTTTTTTAATGAATTGTATGCATTTTCAGATTACCAGATCAGCAATTTGCTCAAAATTAGCTCCAAAATGGACTTAAAAAAAAAGAATTATGTACTTTTCACAAGCCTCAAGGACGTGATGTCATGTTCTGTTAGATTGAGCATTGTGAATCCATAGGTTTGCACATGGAAAAAATGAATTTTTTTTTTCTGCTTATCAGAATACCCCGGTATGCATTCTACTTTCTTCTTTTCCATCACTTTCTGCAAGCTTCAATTGATGAAATATACAGCTTTTGACTTACATGTATTCTTGCTCTATTTCATTTCCTGCTTTTTGGCATACATGTAGCTTCCAACTCTATCTGCATTCCAATTAAGCCCCAAGTACAGCCAAAGAAAGATTACACAAAAAATTGTGAAGAGTTGTAGGTTTCCATCCATTTGAGTTCTGAATAATTCTCAGTACCATTTTTCACAGCAAATTGGAACTAAAATTAAATTCATAATCTGCTCAGTATTTGCTCATTGTCTGTCCGTGATGAAATTAATGTCCGTCTGCAATTATTTTGATTGATTTATGATATGGATAAAATGTATGGATTTTAGCTATATTCAAATGAAATGATGTACAGTGTCTAGTGAGATGCTTCTACACACTTTTATTTTTGTTTCTATTCTGATAAAGAATAAAAAGCTGAATCCATACATATTATCCATATCATAAACTCAATAAAAATGATCATGGACGGCCATTAATTTCATCACGGATGGAAATTTCAAAATGGAATGTTAACATCTACCAGAAAAATTTACTTCCCATATTTTTTCTACTAATTTATGTTTGATGATAGATTAATGTTTAGAGTACAAGAAAATCCAAACCAAATTGGAGTAGCTTTGAAAACAATAAAACTAGAGTGAATTGAATTTGAGTGAATTTACATTGTCCGTCCGTGATGAAATTAATGTCCGTCCGTGACCATTTTTGATTGAGTTTATGATATGGATAAAATGTATGGATTTCAGCTATGTTCTAATAAAATGATGTACAGTGTTTAGTGAGATACCTCTACACCTTTTTATTTTTATTTCTATTCTGATAAAAAATAAAAAAACTTTTTATTTTTTTTTTCATCACGGACGGAAATTTCAAAATGGAAATGTTCACACCTACCAAAAAAAATTACTTCCCAATATTTTTTTTCTACTAATTTATGTTTGATAATAGATTAATGTTCAGAATGCAAGAACATCCAAACCAAATTAGAATAACTTTAAAAACAATAAAACTAGAGAGAATTTAATTTGAGTAAAAATGTCCGTCCGTGATGAGAGGTAATAGCACCCCTACGAATAAAATGGACTATTCCAGTACTTTCGGATTTATCAATCTTCATGAAACTGAGTTCTTAATCTTTGAAACCTGAGATATCAAAGATTATCTTAAAAGCAATTTTGATAGAAATATCTTTAAAAAAAAAATTTCACCTCAATGCTAACCCTTAACCGATCATGCTCAGTATTGTATCATTATATGAATGGCGTTTTTTCTGAATAATTATTTTATAGTAGTTTACAAAGTCAGCACTGCTGCTATATTGAATCGCGCGATGCAGGTGAGACTGCCAGAGACGCTCCACTTGTTAATAAATACCTTTTCAAATTAGAAAATTCAAAACTTATAAATGTTTTCCCCTTTATACATTTGAGGGATTTCTTGTCATGTACAACCAGTTAACAGAGACCTGTTTCACAAGATGTGTTGAGAATATTAGTTTATATTAACTTTTATCTTTCCTTTTTAATCAGTTGAGGGATTTCTTGTCGATGTACAACAAATTTACAGAGACCTGTTTCACACGATGTGTTCAGAATCTTAAAACTTGTATCTTTCCTAATACAGTTGAGGGATTTTTTGTCGATGTATAACCAATTACAGAGACCTGTTTCACACGATGTGTTCAGAATCTTAATTGATATTAACTTGTATCTTTCCTAATACAGTTGAGGGATTTCTTGTTGATGTACGACCAGTTTACAGAGACCTGTTTCACATGATGTGTTCAGAATCTTAATTGATATTAACTTGTATCTTTCCTAATACAGTTGAGGGATTTCTTGTTGATGTATAACCAGTGGCGTACCGTGAGTCACAGCATTGGGGGGGCACCAGCAAAATATTTGAGTCACGCGCGCTCAGTTGCAGGTATACTGACCTAATAGGGACATTTTAAAGACAGTGCCATTAAACGGATATGTATGTCACTGCTCAAATAATGCGAGCGCGAAGCGCGAGCTGAAAATTTTTGATATGCAGACCAAAAAAGGACATTATAAGTTAATTTTTGTAATCATGATACATACCTGTCTCGCTAAACAAACAATGCGAGCGCGAAGCGCGAGCTGAAATTTTTGTAAATATTGACCCCAAACACAGGTGAGACTGCCAGAGACGCTCCACTTGTTAATAAATACCTTTTCAAATTAGAAAATTCAAAACTTATAAATGTTTTCCCCTTTATACATTTGAGGGATTTCTTGTCGATGTACATCCAGTTTACAGAGACCTGTTTCACACGATGTATTCAGAATCTTAATTGATATTAACTTGTATCTTTCCTTATACAGTTGAGGGATTTCTTGTCGATGTATAACCAATTACAGAGACCTGGGGAGCGTTTCATGAAAGGACTTGTCGGACGTTTTATCCGACAAGTCCTATTTTATCCGACAGTTACCATAGTAACATTGCTTATCAGCCAATCAAAATCAAGGAAAGATGTCAGATCTGACAACATGTCGGGAAAAAATGTTGATGAAACGCTCCCCAGTTTCACACGATGTGTTCAGAATCTTAATTGATATTAACTTGTATCTTTCCTAATACAGTTGAGGGATTTCTTGTTGATGTATAACCAGTTTACAGAGACCGGTTTCACACGATGTGTTCAGAATCTTAATTGATATTATCTTGTATCTTTCCTTATACAGTTGAGGGATTTCTTGTCGATGTACAATCAGTTTACAGAGACCGGTTTCACACGATGTGTTCAGAATCTTAATTGATATTAACTTGTATCTTTCCTAATACAGTTGAGGGATTTCTTGTCGATGTATAACCAATTACAGAGACCTGTTTCACACGATGTGTTCAGAATCTTAATTGATATTAACTTGTATCTTTCCTAATACAGTTGAGGGATTTCTTGTCGATGTACAACCATTTTACAGAGACCTGTTTCACACGATGTTTTCAGAATCTTAATTGATATTAACTTGTATCTTTCCTTATACATTTGAGGGATTTCTCGTTGATGTATAACCAGTTTACAGACCCCGGTTTCACACGATGTGTTCAGAATCTTAATTGATATTAACTTGTATCTTTCCTAATACAGTTGAGGGATTTCTTGTCGATGTACAACCAATTACAGAGACCTGTTTCACACGATGTGTTCAGAATCTTAATTGATATTAACTTGTATCTTTCCTAATACAGTTGAGGGATTTCTTGTCGATGTATAACCAATTACAGAGACCTGTTTCACACGATGTGTTCAGAATCTTAATTGATATTAACTTGTATCTTTCCTTATACAGTTGAGGGATTTCTTGTCGATGTACAACCAGTTTACAGAGACCTGTTTCACACGATGTGTTCAGAATCTTAATTGATATTAACTTGTATCTTTCCTAATACAGTTGAGGGATTTCTTGTTGATGTACATCCAGTTTACAGAGACCTGTTTCACACGATGTGTTCAGAATCTTAATTGATATTAACTTGTATCTTTCCTTATACAGTTGAGGGATTTCTTGTCGATGTACAACCAGTTTACAGAGACCTGTTTCACACGATGTGTTCAGAATCTTAATTGATATTAACTTGTATCTTTCCTAATACAGTTGAGGGATTTCTTGTCGATGTACAACCAGTTTACAGAGACCTGTTTCACAAGATGTGTTCAGAATCTTAATTGATATTAACTTGTATCTTTCCTAATACAGTTGAGGGATTTCTTGTCGATGTATAACCAATTACAGAGACCTGTTTCACACGATGTATTCAGAATCTTAATTGATATTAACTTGTATCTTTCCTTATACAGTTGAGGGATTTCTTGTCGATGTACAACCAGTTTACAGAGACCTGTTTCACACGATGTGTTCAGAATCTAAACTACAGGGTTCTTACACCTATGGAGGTGAGACTACATTTAAATCATTTTAATTTCATTATTACAATACACAATACAATCTAAATTTGTATTGCAGTGATTGTGCTGGCTGTTTTATCATGTGAGCCCCCCCCCCAAAAAAAAAAAAACAATACTACTCTTCATCTTAAAATCACAAACTTGACAAAAGTGCTGACAGAGTTCTTTTTCCCAAATAATTTGATACCAATTACCATTTTTGTCTCGCCCACCAGGGGTGAAGGTGAGACCGAGGGATCCAAATGTCGTCTGTCCATCCGTCATCCGTCCGTCACAAACATTATGACTTATGACTCCGCAACCGTGCATGTTAAGCTGCAGTGGAGGTCACATGGTAAGGTCAAAGGTCATTTTCAGGTCAACATTAAAGTTTACATGCAAGACCCTCTTATGACACATAACTTTGCAACCATATTATTGTCACTTTAGATGGGGGGGGGGGCTGATTCAGCCCCCCCTCAACATTTTTCGTGATAAATCTGCCGCGCGAAATATTTTGATCGCGTCGCTCACTGACTTTTTACATTTAAGTCTCGCGCAAATTTTGAGACCAAATTTGCGACCCCCGGGTACGCGATTCCGAAATTACGCAATATTTTGGAAGTGCATGCAGACCCAAAATTGCACAAAAACGTGAATAATTTGTGTACAAATCCAATGTAAATAGTGTTTTTAGCCAAAATTCATTAATGTATCATTTTTCCTTTTACTGATTGAAATCAATCAATTCCATCTTATTTATGGTCAAAATAAAGTCCCCAACAATTTCCATTGAAGAAACAATAAAAAACAGAAAGTCAAAAAACAAAGAAATACATAACAAATTTAGAAAACAATAAAATACATAAGAAAATAAATGTGATTTTGATTATTTTTTTTAGTACATTTGATCAGATTCATATAGTGTCTGAGAATTTTTTTTTTAGTACATTTGATCAGATTCATTTATATAAAGTGGCTGTGTACCAAAAATTAGCATTTTAGGAAGACAGGTGTCTATAGGCGATGGCGGCTTCGCAGCCACAATTCGTAGTCTTTGCCACATCAGACGTATCACTTGCGTTCAGCATAACACCAAAGACAATAACTGCAGCCTCCGCTTAGATTATAGGCTATGTCATACCTTACTTTGGCACAAAATATTGAAGAGGTTACATGTAGATGAAAAAAAAATCAAAGAATAATAAAGTTTTTCACTTTTTGAAATCATATTTTAGATGACAATTTTCTCAGTTTGGATACTATGCTACATAGTTTGTTTTGCGTATTGACTAGATTGATTTTCTGAATTCATAACTTAAAAAATGATGCAGACTTTTGTACATGTACATGGGTTCTATATTGTGTTGGATAGTGGCATAGTACACTAAATTAGTGTACCATGCCACTATCCAACACAGTGTAGCATCCACTGGCGTAAATCCCAGGGGGGGGGGGATGGGGGGGGGATATATCCCCCCCACTTTTTGAGGAGGGGGGGATGGCCTGTACAAACATCCCCCCCACTTTTTACGAAAGAAATGAAAAAAAAATCACAAGAGATAATTGTTTTATTGGTGAAAATTCTTCCTAAAATACCGCTTAACAAATAAAACAATATTATTGAATCATAAATGCAAATAAAGAGCCATTTCACCATTTCCAAAAGAAATACTTATGTCCTTATTATAACATTGAAGAGAAACCCCTGTTTCTTCCAATTCATCAATGTTGGGGTCTTTGGGAAGGGATTAAGATGGAATGTCAAATTTTTTTAAATGTAATCTCTAATAAAACCATTAAACCATCATGGGGTAAAAAAAGATAATAATATTGGAGGGGTATTTGCCATATGGACATACAGTGGCGTAACTACGGGGGGCATGGGGGGCACATCCCCCCCATCGGCTGACAAAAAAAAAACGGGGAAAGGGGGAAAGGAGAAAAAAGGGAGAAAGGAAGAGAAACGTAGTGGGAAAGAAGAAAATATTCATTATAATGTTATATTATATTATAATTATGTAATGTTACATTACAACTTTATGAAACATAATTTGCCCAGGGCCTACGTCTTTTTCTATTGTTCCTGGTGCTCGCATTGTCTGTTTAACGAGATATATAATCCTGTTGTACTAAAACATCCCGTTTTCAAGTCAATATAAACCAAATATATTTCCTAGCACTTGAGTTATCATTGTTTTATGTAGTGACATATGCTTCTTTTTCATGACTCAAAAGTTATTGCCCCATGTTAAGGTCTTCTTATATATGAAACATTTCCTGTCCATGATTACGTTCGCACTAGTGGATTGGTGAGATATGTCTGCTCTTCATGAATTCCTAAAATCAGTCCTTTAATAAAATGTCCCTTCTGATCTGAATATTAAAAATTTTCAGCTCGCGCTTCGCGCTCGCATCATTTGGTTAATGAAATACGTATGGTCCTAGTTAATTCCTACAAAGAAACCTTAGAATGCCCCACTTCAGGTCTGAATTATCTAAGTTTTCAGCTCGCGCTTCACGCGCGCATTGTTTAGCGAGACAGGTACCTATCATGATTACACAAATTTGATTATATTGTCCCTTTTTAGGTGTGAATATAAAAAATTTCAGCTCGCGCTTCGCGCTCGCATTATTTGATCAGTGAGATACATATCCGTTTAATGACA
Organism: Lytechinus pictus; assembly: GCF_037042905.1. Lineage (NCBI taxonomy): Eukaryota > Metazoa > Echinodermata > Echinoidea > Temnopleuroida > Toxopneustidae > Lytechinus > Lytechinus pictus. Next base: position 19,627,592 of record NW_026974140.1, read on the forward strand.
TTGTCCTTAAAATGTCTCTATTAGGTCAGTATAACTGGCAACTTAGCGCGCTTCGCGCACTCACTTAGTGATTCAAAAATTTTACTGGTGCCCCCCTCCCCAATGCCGTGACCCACGGTACGCCACTGTGGACATATCAATGACAATTCCTTGCATATCTAAAAACATGATTGCAAAAAAATTCCAAAATATTACAGTCATCCCCCCCACTCATCAACACGGATTTACGCCAGTGGTAGCATCACAAAGATTGGTCAGAATTTAGGAACCTGCCTAAGGAAGCCCCCTTGCAGGGGTCGATGGGGTGGAGCCCCCAAAGCTTTTAAATAATGAGGCTGTTTAATACACCCATAAATGCTATATAAACAGGATAAAGTCTATACAAATTTAGTACAAATTAATGAAAAGTGCTACTTCGTACGTGTAGTGGTAAATGCACTACTTTGAAAAGCGTGATGTGCTCCAAGAAGCGCATGCACCAGATAGAACCACTGCTTTGGTATTTGATTTTGAAAGGGATGTTGATTGTTTGCCATATACATGTATGTTACCAAACTTACCATGGTCTTTTCCAAACCTGGGTGATGATCAGCATTCAGATACATGTATTTGGTATTGAACCTTTTTTTGTTCATTTTATTTATCCCTTCTATCTGTAGGAGACTTGCACCAGTAAATGTATCTCCAAACTGATTAATGTGAATCACAGAGAGATTTCAGTTTACATGGAAATCAATCCATTGAATAGAAGATTAAATCAAATGAACTCTGAAGAACAAGGCCTTCAACCAGAAACCCCTGACCTTGCACAAGAAGTAGAAAAGGCTCTTGGGAAGGATACCATGGCAACATCACAGAGTGAGCCTGTATCAGATGAATCTCCCCAGATTGCATTCAACTCTACTGTAACTGGTGATGTCAACCAAGGAGCAGATAATATGACATCAGTAGAGACTGCAAAAACATGATGAAAGCTTGCCATCACAGGACTATATTGGATTTTTTTAGGAGTATTGAACTGATTAGAATTTTATATGCAGGCAACTCTGCCCTAGTTGAATCTCAGGCCTTAAAGGAGAAGACCAGATGATTAGAAAGTATCGATCGTAAAGAGGAAAAATTAACCTGCGAGAAAATGTCTTATTTTAAAATGTCCAAGCGTAGGGGAGAAATCAACAATTTACTTGTGTACCGTAAACAGAAGTTTTAGTACTAGCCCCTTTTCTTCCAGTTCAGTTGGCACCTCATTCCAGTGACGTGTCACATAACAGATGCAGTTCATAAACGAATGGTCAATGATACTGTAACTGCGAGAGAGCTGCATTTGAGGCATATCGGATTCTTAATGTCAGTTTAATGAATCTTCCATATTTAGCATCATTTCATTGAAAGGCTGACCACCTGAAATAATTAAAATCGCATCCTACACAGATTAGTCCTATTTAGTGATTTGTTCTGATACTGTACTTACATGTAAGCATCATGTGACCAAATATATTCAGATGTTTTGTGATGTCAGAGCTCTATATATTTCCCGCTATGCAAATATTCTGACATTAGTTTAGATAAAGAGATTATTATTAGCTTAATATTTCTTTGGCATGCCGGTCAGCGGTCTGTCTCGTGCGATTCATGTGACATCAGCGCAGGCACTAATCTGCATTCCACTGAGCGCGATGGCTTTGGGAAAAGTAGTTCATTCAATGTAAGTAACCAGACTTTCAAAACCCGGCGCATAGAGTTTGGTTCTAATTGATATAAAACAAATGTACCAGGCGTTTATTCGTATATATGAACAGCTTGAAAGCATTCTGGCTCAAAGTGGTCTTCTCACACCTACTCCAAATATTTGTTTTGAGTTTTGACCTAGAACTTTTAATGTTAACAATCCATCTGACAGGCCTTTCTCTTTTTGGAAGAGGACTTTCACCGATCTTTTCTGATATGTCCTTTAAAATTTTATTGAAAAATAAAGATATGAGTTGTGGTAAGACTTCAAAATGAGTTTGAAGAATCCAATGAGATTGCAACCCAAGTGTTTGTATACGTATTAATAAAAATATCTCTGGAAGAAAATGCGTAATTGCAGAGAAATAAACAAAATAAGCACGGAATTCCATCAAAATGTCAGGTATTTTTCGATGCAATATTAACCCTAACTAGGCCGGGCTTTTTTGGCTGTTCTGTGGCCGGGGGGGGGGTTGATTCAACCCCCCCTGAGATCTCGGCCGCCGATCGCGCAAGCGCCGCAAAAATTTGCACGCTGGTAGTGTGCGATGTAATCTACAAGGCTGTATGGTAAAATTTTCCAAAATAATGAGATTTTATTTTATATGAATTAATTATGCTAATTTATGCATAAATCATACTTTTTGCTCTAATTCACTAAAATAAAGCTCCTAGAATGCTAATTTTTGGTAAAAATATTCTTTGTAGCATTCTTAATAATGGCAATTGAAAAAAACTTCGGTTTGGAAATCAATTTCTTATGTATTTTATTGTTTTATGAATTTCTTATGTATTTCTTTGTTTTTCTTTGTTTTTTTCACCAGATTTATTGCACAACCTTTTTGAAGCATAATTATGCTACAATCAATTGCTTTCAGCTGTTTAAAGTAAAAATAATCATATCTTTATGAATAAGATGAGAAAACTCAATTTGCATTGACTTTGTACACAAAATCACGTTTTCGGACAATTTTTGGTCTGACATGCACTTACAAAATGTTGCGTAATTTCGGAAATGCGTACCCGGGCGTCATAAATTTGGTCTCAAAAGATGCGCGAGACTTAAAAGTATAAACTCTGCGAGTGGCGCGGTCAAAAAATTTCGCGCGGCAGAATGATCGCAGAAAATGTTGAGGGGGGGGTTGATTCAACCCCCCCCCGGCCATTTTAGGGTTAATACACAGTCCCCATATACTATTCTTTTATTATTATTATCATTAATTGTTTAGCGTCGCCTGTGCATGGGAGGCAAAAAGCGAACTGAATCACTATGACCCGCAGGTCTCTCCTCCCGATATAACTGATTGGGGGGAGTGCAGGTGAACCACTACACCGGGATTTCCCCCTACTCTTATACGGATAGTGCAGTGGGTTCTTAACGTGCAAAGGTGGTGACTCTCCTCTACACGGGGCCTCCATTTAACGTCCTATTCGAGGGACGGAGTGTTTTCCATTGTAACATAGCCTGCATCTATGAAACGTGGGAGAAACGTTTACACACAACGCACTGGCTTCAGTCATCCGCCCGGGGTGGACTGGAACCCACGATCTTTGGTTCGACGTGTTACCGACTGAGCCAACAACGCCCTCTGTGTTAGTGATCATCAGAATTATTGATTTTGAGCTAAGATTTCATGATTTTACAGAGATAAATTTACATGGAGATGTATGATGTTTTGATAATTAACCTTGATATAAAAGACTTTTTCATGAAATATTGTTTGCTGCAATTACTGTCTTTTACCTTTCAAGTTTAACTATGCCAATTTGAAAATGTAGGAATTGTATCTTTTTTGACTGGATGACCCGAGTCCGTCAGATGGGAATTTATGAAGTTAAATTTAATAGTTTGAAAAACTTAATAATTGGAACAAAAAAGAGAAGAGAAGCAAAATGTGAATTTTATTTCAAAGTCTTATTTATTTTATTTATAGTCTATCATAGAAAGCATTTTAAAGTGCACATTAACAAAGCAAATTGAAAAATTGAAATGAAATATGTACATGTATATATACACAACAAAAAAAGTAAGTCCCCCCTTAAACAAACATAAATAATTTCCGAACCTATGCGAGTTTTTAATATATTTTTACATGAGCGTGTAGGTAATTTTCTAAGCTACCCTCTGAGTAAATGTTATGGACGTGTTTTTCGTCATGCTTCAGTGAGCACCGTCAGAAGGCAAAAATGTCACTTTTCAAAAGTCACAAGCCAAATATCACGACTTTGATTCCATTTTATTGGAACTAATTCCACATTCTTATCATGAAAAATAGTCAGAAGGCTTGCAAAAGGTACTTTCCAAAAGACGATACAACTTTTTTGGCTAAATTTCACGGTTGAATAAACACAAGTCCAAATTTGCTATAATTTGATTTTTACACATTTCTATCCATAAAAATGAAAGAATATGATGACAGTTATTTTTGGGAAGAGTTTCTTCAACAATATTCATCGTTTCACGGTTCAATGAACATTTATTGAAAACAAAAAATACGATTTTCAAATATCAGAGGCAAGTATTGTTTCATTTTGGTAACTGAAAATGATATTTTCTCAGCTTTTTCGTTATGTTCATGACCAATTAACATGCTTCAATGATTCAAAGGCGTTTATGTAAACATTCACGCTTGAATGAACATGTGGAAAGTGATTAGCTCTTATTTACGTTATTTGAAAAAGTGCAATTCGTAACTAAGGATATCTGTCACAAACCTCCTTGCATAGTTCATTTTATTTGATTTTTATGAAAATCCCGATGTTTAATGCATCAGTGAGCACACAATATTCGAAAATTATGCAAATTAGAGGAAAGTTCAAGGCCTTGGCCCCACATTGTGCCGTATCGAATGGTTATTTTGGTGTGAGCGCCTTTTGGATAATGTTACTCTGAAGCCATGTGCGAAGTTTTATGAAATAAGTCTATGAGAGAGGAAGTCAAAATTTTAATAAAAATGAAATGAGGGTTTGTTTCATGGACGGTTTTTGTTACTTCTGCCAATAGTTGTGTACATTATGGGTGCATATGTTTAAGAATAAGTAACCTCTTATTCAATATGGTGGAACTTTTTTTCAAGGCTGTCTTTAGCAATGACATTTGGCAGTAATGTTATACAACCTATGGGCAGAATTCTGAGCAAAAATGAAATCGATTTGTTTATTTATGGATGAGTGAGCACGCGCCAAAGTGGGAAAATTGGTATTGTCAATGTCACAGACTCATTTTAAAGGGTAATTGGGGGCAAAATCGGTTTCAAATGTGACTTTAATTGATGTTTTTATCATCCATCATTTCTATCACTACACACTTTCTGAACTTTACACATTTTCATGGTTGAGCGAGCACATTCGAAAACTTAGAAATGAATACTTATATACTGCATAAATGTAATCTTTTCCTTACAATTTCTCATGATCAGTCTGATTTATGGACAAATCAGTGGTGGATCCAGAATTTTAATATGGGGGAGGGGCCTATAATGGGGGGGAGCCACCAACATTTTCAAATTTTAACATGATCTAACAAGTTGTAGAGGATACTTCCACAAACCCCTATGATGATACGTCACAATACAGTGGCCGCGGAACGGTTTTCAAAGAGGGGGGGGGGGGGGCTGAGCCAAAAGTGTGTGGGGGGCTGACCATGCAAAAAAATCGTAAACGTATGGTCATTTTTACATTTTTGTAAATGCTTTTGGAAAAAAGTGGGGGGCTGAAGCCTCCCCCCGCTTCCGCGGCCCGGGCCCTTGCCATACATTGTGCTCACTCAACCATGAACATACGATATCAAAATTGTGTGTGGAGTGGCTAAATGATGGATAGTAAAACAGCATAACACCAAAAAATTCACCTAAAAACAATTTTTGCCCAACTTTGTATTTGTACAATCTGAAAAAACGACTCTTGTGACTTTCAAAAATGGTCATTTTTAATTCAATCTTTAATTTCTCATGCATTACTCAATCGATCAATCTCATTTTTCTCCATGAGTTGCTTAATGAGTGTAAAAAACCACCTACGAAATATCATATCTCAAAATAATTCTGTTCAAAAGTTACAGCAATTTGATTTAGGGGGGACTTACTTTTTTTGTTGTGTATATAAATATTTTGCATTCACTGCCCTTCTCTCCATATCTGCTGCTACTGGACAGTCAACTATCCCAATACATCTTTTAGATGAAAAATGTGCACTTTAAGTCTATGGTGCCAACAGATGAAGAGTTAACTGTATATATCATTCTATTGTGTTTTTGCTTGAACAGATATGGAGAGAATGAATCTAAAATAAATTTTTATTTCAGAGAGATAAAAAAAGCTCACACCTCTGTCTCATAGGATCAAGTTTGAAATATCCCATTTTCTATGTAACTAGAACTACATACACATAATTTTATATAAACATTTTATAAGGATTTTCATGGTTCCTACACACGTGTAAACAATGAATGAGTTTCATAAAAAGATTATCTAATGATTGAGGGCTTCCTTGAGCACACATGTAATAAACATTAAAAATACCTTCCATTTCCCCATTATTTAGCAGAAGAAATTGCCTGAATATACATGTATGTATAAATGTATTTCTTTGCTACTGGAAAATCCATTTGAAAATTCTCTGACCTTAAATTTATTGTTCACATATATTTTAAGTTATGCATAAAAGTTTAAAACATATTTTCTTGTCAATCAGTTAAAATTATCTAAAAAAGTCAACAATAAGTGATTCAACCAATCTCCCTTTCATTTCTATTAGAGTTGTAGTATATAAGAATAAACACAGTGCGCCACCTACCTAGATAACAAACTATTCTAAGTGACAAAGAAAAACAATGTGGTACACTGTAAAAGAGCTTTGCAAAATATGAGCTAAGTGATCTAATATAAAAAGCATGATCAGTGATGAAACTCTGAAAATCAACACGAATTCCCTTTGGCAGAAAAATTCCAAATGGAACAATTCTTGATACTATTTTTCAGTAGTGAATATCATGGAAAATAGTTATTCGTTTGATATATTTTTGTAATTCTTTATAATGTACTTTCTGAATGTACTGTCCATCAGATTATTATTTGCCACAAAATAAAGATTTTTGTTTTTAATAGAAAAATATCAATTAAAGCGTTACGAACACCCTTGGTATGCATGGTACATGTAAGAAGGCAGAATTTCTACAAAAGTACAAGAGAAAACCATGAATACATGTTGGATAAGAAGATGAATACAAATTTTTCTCTAATGTATCAATATCTGATCTAGGCAAAACATGCCTTGTTCTATCACAAAAATATCAAAAGGCATTCATGTATGCATACATACTATTTATTTGAATACCCTGTAAAGTCATTTCTCAATGGACCTGCCTAAAGGTGTATGATTTAGTTTCTCTGACCAGGTAGGATACCCTAGTCACAACTTACCAGTGTGTATGTGGCTTGTAATGCTAAAACATGGACATACATGCGCTATGCATTCAAAGTACAATAAAAAAGAGCTCAATACATTATAAAATAGTCATTTACTTTCTACATTATCATAATGATGCAAACATGACTTCTTTGAATACTGCATACAAAGGAGAATGAAATCCTTCAAACAGGTTAGCTTGTATCAAAGAATCAGGTCAATGAAATTTTGAGAGCAAATGGACAAACAAGCAAGTTAGGAGTATTTGGATGTCAAAATAATTAATGCAATGGAGATCCTGCCATTGAAAATATGACTAAGATCTGTGATTCTCACAAGTACAACTTCCCCCTTTGCACACTGAAAAAAATATTGGAAAACATCTATTTTTGCTCATTATAATGATGGTACAAACTCTAAGCAAATTATATGTTTATGAAAACTCTATTACATGTCCTCTACTGAAGGAAAAAAAACCCATCTGGGGCCCGTAACACAAAGCTTAGCAATGATTGTAGAACATTTTTCTACGATTGATTTCATTGACTACAATGTACAATCAATCATAAAAATCAAGCGTACGATGTGTTACGGGACCCAGATCTATGGATAGCCTTGATAAAAAGACAAGTGAAATATGAAGAAAATTTGAGTTTTTTAAAACAAATGTGACATCACATACAATGTAAGTGTATGATGGCCGCATAGCCAATAGGAGGATGTCCACATCATTACTGATGTCAACATTCAAGTACTCCTAACTTTGTTATCGTTTGTTCATTTTTTTAACCCAAACTTTCAATAATTAGTTTCATTTTTCTGTTTTCACACAAGATAACTTGTTACTAGCCATGAGGGTTTCAATCTCTTTTCATGCATACAGAACCTCCCTTGAACTGGTCATTTGTATGCACTGTTTCTCTGACAACCCTTGGAACAGTATTAATGCAGCTTGCTACACTGACAGTCCAACACATATATGGTTCACTTTTATATGAGCAACACAAAGGCTAGATAAAATAATGTGATTGCTATACAGCGCGTCCCAAAAAAAATGTCCCTCTGACATAGGACTGAATTAATTATAAAATGTGGTAGTATTCTCAAATAAATGTTCATGAGTAGAAAGCTCATATCATGATCTAACTTCTATGAAAATTTCATTGGTCATGCTTCAGCGGTTTTGAATACACACACTGTTACGTAACAGTGGTGCATTTTAGCCCATTCCAAGTTTGCAGCATTGATGTATTTCTTCATTGTTTATGGCATGTTAACCCCCATTTTTACATCCAGGATCTGAGCAGGGACATTTCCCTAATCATATCCAAGCTCATCATAACATAAACTTGAGCATGTTCAGAAGGACAAGAAACATAAAAAATTAAGTTTGTTTGATGATTGATAAGGGGAATCAGTGCACCAACTTGAAAGAAAATGTGAATGATGGATGAGTAAAATAAGCTGGAAAAAAAAGGGGAAATCCACAAGATAACCACCCTTTGCGATAAGGAACTTTACCAAAGAAAAATTTGACTTTTTTCTTTTAAAAAGTTACACTGAATTATTAAACTTGACCTCAGTAGCTTATTAACTTAAAATAAAGTAATGAAAACATAAATACAGTATTGTTGGAATTATGCATGAAACAGACATGACCCGTTGTCTCAATCATTGTGCATCTCCCGTTATCAAACATGAAATAAACTGCCAAATCCTGTTTTTACCCTTCTGAACATGCTCAAGGTGATTTGATGAGCCTGGTTAGATCATGGAGATTTCCCTGCTCAGATCAGGGAATTCCTTGGTCAGAACAAGGAGATAGAGGTGATATCTCCTTGGTCAGAATGGTCAAAGGGGGTTGATACGCGAGAAAGTGCAGAACACAAAGCAGTACTGCATGCATGCAAACTTGGAACAGGCTAAAAAGCACCTCTGTTACATAATAGGCTGTGTATTCAAAACCACTGAAACGAGACCAATGAATTTTTTATAGAAGTTAGAACATGAGATGGGCTTCCAAGTTCAATACATTTCATTGAGAATAATTTTTATTTTTTGAAGTAATTTAGCCATATATCAGAGGGACATTTTTTTGGGACGTGCTGTATATATGCCCATATTGGCAGATTCCACTAAAAATTTACGGCACAATACACAACTATGTATAACTATAAGTGTGACCGTCCCTAGCTGGTGTTTAGATGCCTACATAATGTAATATTTATCAAGGAATGATGATGAAGATGGATCATTCTCAGAAGGAAAAAAAGTTTTTTTAGAGGCATTCCATTGCCTAGTCTAGACCCACAACAGGTTGGATCTGAAATGCTACATTTTGAAGGAAAGCATAATGGGACATGTGCATGTACCTTTCACTCTGACAAAGTTGAAGTCGTGTCTGAGAACCACAAAATACTATCAAGTTCAATTGGCAGCCCATGCTGCAAAAGTAACTCTGGTTTAATCCCTCATGATAATATTGATTTGCTAAAAGTAATTGAGATGTATGTTGTATATTCCTATAATTATAAGACCTTATTTAATCTTCGTATCAATGATAGAAATAGTAGGAGTGAGAAGATACTTCATATCATGCCCTCTCAACCTGAACCACAGAAAGCAATTACAGATGACATGAAGTAATTGCTATGTTGGAAATCTATAGACCGAATATCATTTTGATTCTTAGAAATTTCATCCTGATTTTGAAAAAAAAAGAAGCCGATCTGTGTCCATATTGAAGAATCAATCAATCAATGAAATATCTTATATTGTAGTTCAAAATTCCTGTAATAATAATGAATTAGGGACATTCACAACAGGGCAAAGAAAACCAAAGCAAAGTATTATTCCTATTTAAAACAATCACCACTGCTAGAAACGAAGAGGGAGAGGAAAAAGAAGTACAAAATGTACATGTATCTTCTCTCAGAATACAGTATCGTAGAATTGATTGCATATTTCATGATATTTTTAGAAGTATCAGATGTGATCCATAAGACAAACATGAAAAAAAAAGAATCATGTATATAGTGTGTTTGGCACTGTAAATAAAGAAAAATAGGTCAAGATATGTATGTAAATGTAAATGAAAATTAGCTGGAAATAAGTATAAACAGTGATGTCAATTTTTTTTATCTCTATAAAACCTTCTACATTACTATCAAATGTATATTACAAGAATTTAAGATATTTATAACAAGCTACAAGTATATGCACAATCATTATTTGTACAGGGTGTATATAAATGCAACAATATCCAATTTCTAACCCTATGAGAAATAACTTTGCCTCCAATAAAATTCCTAATTGTATTCTCTTTCTCTCTAACAAGACTTAGATTTTTTTTCCTCAAGAAAATATTATTGTTGCTTATATAATGGCAATCATGATTAAAAAAGTGTCACTGCATCTATAGTCTTAAACCTCCTTTTAACACTTTGTAGATATACAAATTATCACAACATAGCTAATGCGGTGCACATAGCAAAAATATAAGGCATTTTATTTACAATAAATAAGTACTTTCCATAATAGTAATATTATTTACAAGTTACAAATAACACAATCAAAGGTACATTAGACATTTAGCAAGCACATGCATTAACAGATATCACAATGAGTTTTTAAATGATTCATATTTTTTTGTCCAATTACAGATTTTCAAAGTTCCACATATAAAGTCTAGTATATAGCTACATGTATCAGAGGTATAATAGTCTATTTGCACTTTATAATCTTCCTTGACTACTTGGATTAATTGTAAAATACTTAAATATTCAGATGCACTGTCATCTTCAGAGTGATGAAGTGAAAAGAAGGCAAATAATTAAATCAAGGGAATGTATTGAAGATAACATTCCCGACCTTTCGTTGGAGAACGCGAACGCTTATTTACGACGTTTGTTGATTTTGGAAGAGACTTTTGGGCCCGTTGTCATGGTCGTAAAACTCTGTCCTGCAATGCAAATTGTGTGACATGAGATTTTTTTTTCGTTTCGCATCTGCAACGGAAACATGCGTTTCGTGTGCAAAATTCTGGTTGCTACTATGGTAACAGCGATATATCCGATTTAGGACGACTTTCCAAAGCCACATTTGGTTCCTCCCAGAGCTCGAGAGGCCGCCCGGGGGCCCACTTCCATTGAAGAGTAGATACCAGGCGCGACCACGCGTAAAAGGGGACAGAGTGGGCAAGTACGTTACGTATAGGCCTATGTAATGTTATAAGGGTGTCAAAAACGATGTTTAAAATACTGAAAAAGGGATATATTTCCAATACTTGTAGGGTTTCACAAGCCAAATACTTGTTAAAAGATGCATTTTCATAATCTGGAAAAGACTTGCTTCCCTTGTTTAGGGTACTTTTCGAAACCCCATGGTCGTGCCTGGTATCCACTCATCAATGGAAGTGGTCCCCCCGGAATTTGAATCTAATCCCCCATTTCTGGGGAAAGTAAAACATAATGCCCATTACATCGTGTGCTAGAAGGCCTATCGTTTGTGTAGGAGTTAACAAAAGAAACAAAAGAAACCCGCATGTTCAAACGAATTGTATACGCTGTGTACATATCAACGCATGCAAAATGGTTTCGGCTGGAGAGGTGATCTGACCCATGGAATCAATTGCCAGTCATCCACCCATCATCCACATTAAATGCAATATCGATTCGATGGACTGTAATGATCTATATCTAAGCCTTAATTCAGTAAGTTTTTCCTCACTCAATATGTACTCGATTTGTTTGAAAAACCAATTTCTTATCCATGTCATATTCTATTTTAGGTCCTGCATTTCGAATATCTCCAGCCATCAGTACATGCATGTATGGTGCGGGTGTCGCGGGAAAGAATTTTGCACACGACAAGCAGATCTGTAGGGCCTGTAACCCCCTGTAACAAAACTTAGCATTGATTGTGGAGCAGTTTCTACGTTTGATTCTATTAACTATAATGTACAATCAATCTTAAAAATCAAGTGTATGATTAAGCATCAACTTTTGTGTTAGGGGACCCTAATATTAGCGTCCGTGAGGATTGCGAAAGGTGGCAATTAAAGTACTTAAATCTGAATTTTATGTTACTGTAAGCAACACATCAAATGATAATAATGTCAGCAAGCAAAGTATGGCAAAGAATATTTAGGAGGAAAGTTGAAACATAAATGTAGACACCCATAGGTATCAATACTGCCCAATGGTGTACAAATTCCCATTATAGTATTCCATAATAAGTCCTATTTTTTTAATTACCAGTATCATATGTACCCCCAGAAGCAAAATTTACTCTCAAACAACTTAATCTAATATTCATCACCTTTGTTAAACATGAAAGTGTTTAAAATGTATGAAACACCAAAAGACTTTAAAGCATCGAATAGCAAACTTAATGGAGTCAAGATCACACTGATCACTAAAACACAAACATCTCAAAATTCCCTGTGTTGAATAAGCAGGGCATTGTTTAGTAGTAATTTAAAGATCTTTTATCCTCACATTTATCCAATACACAAATATCTTTACAATATTTATACATAATTATGCACACAGCCCAAACACAAAATAGAAAATGCAATTACTCAAAGGAATTTCAGAGCTGTTGAGGATTCATTGACCATCAAAAGATACAAGTGAAGAATAATGTATGACATGTAAAATCTACTGCATAGGCATAGTCAGATTTCCAAGCTGACAATCCATGCATAAAAGATTCAAATTCATTATTTGAATTCATATCACAATGAAGCTATACAGTTATTATTTGTCTATATACATTTTCAGGTTTTAAAAGGTGCTGACGCTGATACCATTCCAGTCTAAATTTATCTCCAATATTTGTACACTTCATAATGGAGCATTCCTTTACTTCAGTGTGAACGTGAGCATTCATCTATGTTATCCAGGAATCTTACGATTGATCATGGAGATATTTCCTCTAGTCTCAATTGATTAGATGTTCCAACAGCTCCATGAGCAAGTGAATGATTCTAAGCTGAGATGGTTCTTAAATTTATCATTCTCTCCATGAGCTATACAAGCTTGCTGAGAGCCATGCTAATAAGCATTATTGGTTGTAAACACAAAGTCCTACTAAAGTTGATTGTTTTCTCCATTAGGTACATGAGCCGGTGAGTTCTGTGTTGATGTTTGTCCATCCAACTTGATACCCTGAGTATCAACAAGACGGAATGCCTCAAGGAACTCATTAAAATCAATGTTACCATCCTTGTTGATATCAATTGATTGTGCCATATCCTTCACAGTCTCAGGAGGAATGTTACTACCAATGTGTTTACTAAGAAGTTGACAAGCATCCTGGAATTCATCCATGCTGATACAACCTAAAAAGGTTTAAAAAAAATCAATTCATTAAAAACAAAAGCCCATACAATACATTATCCATTAAGAATTAACTGTAACGAAAGGTAAAAGTCATAACATTCTTATCAGACACGTCGAAGGGACGAACCATAGTGTTTAGTGATGTGAATATTCCAGTGCAACTGGGTATTATTTAAAGGGATTCTCCGGGCTTAAAATATTTATATCTAAATAAATAGAGTAAAATTCACAAAGCAAAAGTGGGGCTAAGTTATTGAATTTTAAAGATTTGCATTATTCCAGTGAAACAGTTCTAGGCATGTCTTCATGAATATTCATTAGGTGGGCTGATGATGTCACATCCCCACTTTCCTTATGTTATTTCATTGTAATTGTTTCATTTTTTCATAAATGTGTCGATGATGCGTCTCCATTATGATGAAATAAGTTGCAGCAAGAAATAACTATAAAAATCAGTTGTCAATACAATTGTTTTTGGTTCTTGGTAGAAATTTTTTTAATAAACCGAATTTCGTATAACAGAATACAAAAGGACAAGTGGGGATATGACATCATCAGCCTAGTCTATTGCCTAGCCTATAGACCCTGATTGAAACTTTGATCAACAAGTGTGTCTCCACGCAAAGACTAGCACATACAAAACTTGCTGTTAGCAAGAGGCACAAGTAGGCTGCAATTCAGACTCTTTACTCCAGTGAAGGGTTTGCACAGCAGACTATCATCAGCCCACCTAATGAATATTCATGAAGATGTGTCTAGAACTGTTTCACTGGAGTAATCAGCCCACCTAATGAATATTCATGAAGACATGTCTAGAACTGTTTCACTGGAGTAATGCAAATCTTTAAAATTCAATAATTTTGTTATTTATTATCCGATTTTGATCAAATTTTCAGCATTTTGCTCTGTGAATTTTACTTTATTTATTGAGATAAAAATATCTTCAGCCCGGAGCATCCCTTTACAGGACAAGTCCATCCCCCAAAAAAGTTGATTTTGAAAAAAAGGAGAAAAATCCAACAAGCAAAACACTGGAAATTTCATCAAAATCGGATGTAAAATAAGAAAGTTATGACATTTTAAAGTTTTGCTTAATTTCACAAAACAGTTATATGAACATCCTGGTCGGTATGCAAATTGGCAGACTGATGACGTCACCCACTCACTATTTCTTTTGTACTTTATTATCTGAAATATGAAATATTCAATTTTTTTCCTCCTTGTCAAGTGAAACAAAGTTTTATTTCACCCTGAACATGTGGAATGACCATCATTTCAACAGTTAAGTTGGTCCATATTGTTAAATCTGTAAAAATTGAAATATTGTATTATTCTAACAATAAAAACAAAAGAAATAGTGAGTGATGGACATCATTGACTCTCTCATTCGCATATCGCTGAGTTGTGCATTTAACTGTTTTGGGGAATGAAACTCTTGGAGCAAGTTAGCTTTTGTGAAAGCAGAAAAATCAAAGAATAAGATCAACAAAAGTTTGAGTAAAATAGGACTAGCAATAGAAGAGTTATGAGCATTTGAATGTCGAGATCACTAATGCTATGGAGATCCTCTCATTGGCAATGCGACCAAGATCTATGATGTCACAGATGAACAACTCTCCCCTTTTGGACACTGAAAATATACCCCAAAACATCTCTTTTTGCTCATTCTAATCATATGACAAACGATTCATCAATGATATGTTGTGAAACCTCTGTACTTGTCCTCTCATAAAGAGAACACCTCACCTTGTGATAGACTCTATAAAAGTGAGAATATAAGTGAAATAATTAGTACTAAAGTAATGAGGGAGTTGTACGTGTGTGACATCACAGATCTTGGTCGCATTGCCAATGGGGGGATCTACATGGCATTAGTGATCTCAATATTCAAATGCTCATAACTTTCTTATTATTCATTCAATCTTCCTCAAACTTTCGACAATATGTTTCTTTGATTTTTCTCTTTGATATGGATTCAGCTGGTTTCAAGGGTTTCATTCTCCTTTAAAAATGTCATAACTTTCTTATTTTACATCCGATTCGATGAAATTTGCAGCATTAGGTTTGTTTGATTTTTCTCTATCAATTCAAATCAACAATTTTCTGGGGTGGACTTGACCTTTAAAGAAGAACTGATGAGATATCAATATAACAATATTCCTTCTGTATCTTGTTATCATTGTGAATAATCTTCCTTTATTTGTTCCTATTCTATGGTATGAATGTGGTAATACATTTTGTATGTTATGTTACTTTTTTCCTTCAAATTCCTGATCATGGATTATATGCCATACTGATGCATTATGTATGATCTGTTTTCCATAGACAGAGCTGCAGTGCCCATACTCAGTTCGGGGCCTGCATGATCCCTTACAGTGGCAAAATGCATAGATCTCTGGCCCAATACCAAGACATTTTTAAGTGTCATTTGACAGCTATAGGCTGGCGATCGTTGCAGTGAGAGAAATTAAAGAAGTGGAGCGCCTCTGGCAGTCTCGCCTGCATAATGCAATTCAATATAGCAGCAGTGCTGACTTTGAAAACTACTATAAAGTAATTATTCGCAAAAAACATGATTCATATAATGATATAATACTATATTCATTGACCCTAAATGACATTTTACCTTGATCACGTGATCTAAGACCTGTCAGTGATACTTGATAACCCCTATGTCCACATTTCATATTAAACTATATCCATAAAATTTCATTTATGACAGCAATTTAACAATTACCTCCAACATAGCCAAAGTTCATTGACCTTAAATGACCTTTGAATTTGGTCAAGTGACCTGAAACTCGCACAGGATGTTCAGTATTACTTGATTACTCTTATGTCCAAGATTTATGAACTAGATCCATACCCTTTCAGAGTTATGATGGTAATTCAACAAATACTCCCAACATGGCCAAAGTTCATTGACCTTGGTCATGTGACCTGAAACTCGCACAGGATGTTCAGTGATACTTGATCACTCATATGTCCAAGTTAAATACCCCCAACTTAGCCAAAGTTTATAGACCCTAAATGATCTTTGACCTTGGTCATTTGACCTGAAACTCAGGCAAGATATTCAGTAATACTTGATTACCCTTATGGCCAAGTTTCATGAACTAGGTCCATATACTTTAAGTTATGATGACATTTCAAACACTTAATCTTAGATTAAGATTTTGATATTGATTCCCCCAACATGGTCTAAGTTCATTGACCCTAAATGACCTTTGACCTTGGTCATGTGACCTGAAACTAAGGCAGGATGTTTAGTAATACTTGATTAACCTTATATTCAAGTTTCATGCCCTAGGTCCATATACCCTCTAAGTTATGCTGTCATTTAAAAAACTTAACCTTCGGTTAAGATTTCATGTTGACGCCGCCGCAGTCGGAAATGCGGCGCCTATAGTCTCGCTCTGCTGTGCAGGCAAGAAAAAAAATTGTCTTTTTTGTCAAATAATTATCAACTTTCCTAATAAGAAAACTTTTTGGTTGGTAAAGAAGATATGTCATCTCTGCAAAGGAATCTTTCAATTAAGCTGTTGGGTACTGAATAATGTAATGCCCTAAGTTTTTTTATTATGGCCCATCCAGTTCCAAAAGACAAGAAGTTAAGATAATTCTGCGACAAAAATTAAGAATGCCAAACCTGAATGGTCTTTGTCCATGACTCTAAAGATTGTCTCTAAAGCATTCTTGTTCCTGTAAAGCGTTTCTGTCACACTAGGACCACCTTTACCACCGCTGTAAGTCAGCTCCATCTCAAGGCAAGACTCATATTCAATCAATCCAGCATCGTTAGTCCTGCACATCCTGGCTTTCAAAGTTCTCCATGGGATTGACAGATCGAGGATCTCTTCCATAGTCCTGGCCCATTGAGTAGATGTGATGTAACCTGATGATACAAAATAAACCAAAGGATTAAATACCAACAAGATAAACAAGCATTCAAGGTTCTCTGTGGGGCTGACAGGTCTAGGATCTCTTCCATAGTCCTAGCCCATTGAGTTGATGTGATGTAACCTGATGATACAAAATAAACCAAAGGATTAAATACCAACAAGATAAACAAGCATTCAAGGTTCTCTGTGGGGCTGACAGGTCTAGGATCTCTTCCATAGTCCTGGCCCATTGAGTAGATGTGATGTAACCTGATGATACAAAATAAACCAAAGGATTAAATACCAACAAGATAAACAAGCATTCAAGGTTCTCCATGGGACTGATAGGTCTAGGATCTCTTTCATAGTCCTAGCCCATTGAGTTGATGTGATAATACCCAATGATACAAAACACATCACAGGATTAAAGACCAACAAGATGAACAAGCATTCAAGGTTCTCCATGGGACTGATAGGTCTAGGATCTCTTTCATAGTCCTAGCCCATTGAGTTGATGTGATAATACCCAATGATACAAAACATATCACAGGATTAAAGACCAACAAGATGAACAAGCATTCAAGGTTCTCCATCTGATTGAAAAATCTAAGATATCTTCCATATTCCTGGCCTTTTGAGTTGATATGATGTAACCTGATGCTTCGGTAAGGGGAATAAATCAACACGTCACACTCATCCCAATCCTTATTTTATATAGTAAAATTACTTCTTTCTTCAATCTTCTTTTATGCTTGTTGGCTTGCTTTTATCTTCTCATAATTATCTGTAGCATTTGTATGTCAGTTTTACTGGAAGTATTCAATAAATGAACAAACAATAGGATTACACAAGACAAAAATATAAGGATATTGGTGTAAAATCAGAAAAGAATATCAGACCAACAAATAACGGACATAAGATTAAAAAATAAAGATGTGAATAGCAGTCATGTTGGTAAAGGTTTATCAAACAGTTGAGTCAATAGTTTCTACTTAAAATTCAAATTTCCATATAAAATCTACTTTCTGTGCTTGGAAAAACTGGTAATTGGGTCATACAAATTGATTGTCATTTCAGATAATTATCATAAACTGACCTATATAAGTCTTTCATTATAATACATTACCTGTGTTGTTCGGATCATGTTTCTGGAAGGCTTGTCTAAGATATGTGGTATTTGCTCCAATCTTCTCTCTTAAGTCTCTTAAGGCGGACTCTTCTACGATGCTTACTCTGAAAAGATAAGAAAAATGATAGCATTGATGAATGACACCATATCTGGTTGTCTAATAAGCAAACAATTCAAAATATCTACATTTTAATTTTAGCCTCGCACAGAGCTAATGGCCATTATTCTGAACTCTGGTCTAAAGTTGTAGTGGGCAACCAACTGGGACACATATCGCAGTTTATCTCTAAAATTTATCTCTCAAACTGTTAATAAGCCAACTTATCAAAAGTCTGTGCCAAATCTTTAAGCGGGAATCCTGCTATAAGGTGGCTATGTGTCCTTTCACTGCAGCTTTGTTGCAGCTCTCATTGTATTGTCTATGGTAACTAATGATTGGTAATGAAAAGCTGCTTGCAAGATTCCTGTAGGAAAGACGTGGCTCTAACTTGTAATTAGATGCCTAACTCAACTATCTGGGAATAATAACTAAAATGGTTTTCTTCACCACCTAAACAATAGAAAACAACACAGTTCAAATGAAAATGTACATAGTAATCAAAGTTTTAACCTTTTCAACATCCCATAATTTCAGTACAGACTTAGACAATGGCCAAAGTTAAACCAGACATCAGGTTCTAACTACTGTTCATTGATAAAAATCACAACATTTCTTTCATGTAGCTCTTAATACATCAGGAGCTACAATAATACAGCAGTGATGTCTCAAAGTGTTTCCAGATAAGCATACAATAGCCCTTATCCATTAACATCATCGCATCATTAGGGATCTGCCGGGGGGGGGGGGGGCACTTCCATTGAAAAGTGGATACCATGCGCGACCATGGGGTCTCGAAAAGCACCCTAAACACATATTTTCCATTTTTCTGAAAATGCACCCCTAAACAAGCATTGACGTGTGAAACCCTACCCTTAACAAGTATTGGAAACAAAACGATACTCTTGCCAAGTATTCCCTGAATAGACCCCCTAAACAAGTACAGCGATATTATTATTGTAATGTCACGGACGTCGGTCCTCGGTTTTACCTTTACAAACATCGTTGGGTTTACCACCTCCCACATCTCGCGCAAATCGTACTCTAAACACGAAGTGTTGACTCTTGGGGCAGAAAGTACATCCTTTATAAAACATTTTAGTCTAGATTTTTGTACACCCTCGTAAATTTGACCCTAAACACGTAGCTTTCCTAGCGAAAATGGATACCCTTTTTTCATTATTTTAGTGTTTTTGACACCCTTATTACGTTACATACGTAACGTGCCGTATCTTGAAAAAGACATCCTTTTTACATGTTTTTTTGGTCGCACATGGTATCCACTCGTCAATGTAAGTGCCCCCTCCCCGGGATCTGCAGCTGACGCATCTCTGACAACTCTGCTTTCAAATATTCCTATATTGTCTGAGGGAGGGTGATAGATATTGAATAGCAATACCTAACAAAAGCAATGCATGAGAAAGATACCTTTGTCTCATGGTCATCTTCTTGGTGTTATTAACCGAGGTCTGATACTGAACACATCGAGGCTTGAGATCTGTACCAAACTTGATATAGGCTCCTCGATTACTCCCTTCTTCATAGTAATTAGAGGCTGAAAATACCGTCAAGACCTGTAAAATATGAATATGAATTGATTACTACTTATTATCCTCATGCATTAATCATTTAGAAAGCCAAACAGCCATATCATATTCAATGAAAGATTAATCAGTACAGTTAATAACATAATCACTATTCACTTTGTAATGATCATTTCTCAACATCATTATCAACATCTTCACCCTTATAACCACCATTACTTCATGTATCATCAACATCCTTGCCATGACCACCAGTAGCATCATCATCATCATCACCATTTACCATCATCACAACTACCATCACCATTGTCATTAACATCATCACCATCATCAAAACCACCACCACCATACTCTTCATCACCGCCATCATCACCATCATCACCATCATCACCATCATCTATTATCATTATCATCATCATCATCATTTATCATCATCATCATTATCACCATCATCATCATCATCATCATTCATAATAATTTATCATCATCATCATCATCATCACCATCATCAAAACCACCACCACCATACTCTTCATCACCGCCATCACCGCCATCATCTATCATCATCATCATCATCATCATCATCATCATCATCATTATCACCATCATCATCATCATTCATAATCATTTATCATCATCATCATCATTATCATCACCATCATCAATTATCATCATCAATTATCATCATCATCATTCATAATCATTCATAATCATTTATCATCATCATCATCATCTTCAACAATTATCATCATCATCATCAATTATCATCATCATCATCAATTATCATGTCATATGTTACCTTTTCTCCATGTGTGTATTCATATCCCTCTGGTTTGCATTCATGTGATCTAATGAGCAGATCAATTCCATGTTTAGCTAACACCTTTTTGGTTACATCGGGACCAAAGTAGCTCCCTCCTCCTCGGAATGTGTTTGGTTGGCATCCATCTTGACTCCTTGGATCACTCCAGAGTATGTCTAGTATCTAGATAGATTAATAGATATACTGAAACACTTTATTTATGTAAACAAAGAAAAGAAACTATAAAACATTACTCAAATCCCCTAGTTGCTAAAATATAAATGTCATATCATGTTCCTCCACTTCCAGTTCTCTTGTTAAACCAAAAGTTTCTAAAACCTGAGAGGAAGGATCATTTGTCCTCTCATCATCTCAGTTATGGAACAGCCTTCCTGAAGACATTAAAAAACTTTGGAAACATTTCTGTTCAATTCTTCTCAATTTCCTTTAATATTTCTTGAAAAGTGCCTTGAGTACTCTACAGAGTGGATTTGGAACAAGATAAGTCCAATCTATTATTTGTATATTTTTATTTTATTTTATTTCATTTCCAGGTAGACATACTCATAACACCACACACACAAAAAAGGAAAGAACACCAGCTAATGCCTGGGAATTGTCAAAAGAAATCATGTTTCTGTAAACAGAATCACCTCATTAGCTGGTGCTAGAAAGAACACTAACATTAAAATACAGTTCAACAAATAACAAATGAAAATGACATTTGAAGACATAATTCGCAAATGCAGGTTTAAAAGAAAGAAAGAGAGAGAGAAAGAGAAACAAAGAAAGAAATGGAGATAGAAAAGAAAGAAAGAGAGAAAAAGAAACAAAGAAAGAAATGGAGAGAGATAGAAAAGAAAGAAAGAAAAAAAAAAGAAAGAGAGAGAGAAAGAGAAAAAATAAAGAAATGGAGATAGATAGAAAAGAAAGAAAGTGGGAAAGAAAGAAAGAACAATAAAGAGCGGAAGAAAACAATAGAAAAAAAAGAAGGAAAGAAAGAAAACAAAAGCTGGATGAAAGTGAAAAAGGAAAAATGGAAGAGAGAAATAGAATTAGTGTGGGGGGTGGCAGAATCACTGATATGCATTTTTTTCTTCAAATAACACATATATGTATAAAAACAATATATTTCAAAATCCAATAAAAAAAAAGAGAGAATCTATTTGTTACTGTGTACAAGAGTATAGACAATTGAAGTATTGAAATACCTTCATGTTACTTGTGAAAAGTATAGAAAAGTTTTATCATCATGCTTACAAAAACTCTACAGCACAGAATACTATTAGAACAAGTGGAGCGCCTCTGGCAGTCTCACCTGCATCACGCGATTCAAAATAGCAGCTGTGCTGACTTTGAAAACTACTATAAAATAATTATTCACAAAAAACACCATTAATATAATGATACAATACTATGTTCACTGACCCTAAATGACATTTGACCTTGGTCATGTGACCTGAAACTCACACAGGATGTTAATGATACTTGATTAGTCTTACATGTATGTCCAAGTTATATGAATCAGATCTATAAACTTTCAAAGTTATGATTGTAATTCAACAAATACCCCCAACTTGGTCAAAGTTCATTGACCCTAAATGACCTTTGACCTTATTCATGTGACCCAAAACTCAAGCAGGATGTTCAGTAATACTTGATTAACTTTATGTCCAAGTTTCATGAACTAGGTCCATATACTTTTTAAGTTATGCTGTCATTTCAAAAACTTATCCTTTGATTAAGATTTGATGTTGACGCCGCTGCTGTCGGAAAAGCTGCGCCTATAGTCTCACTCTGCTATGCAACCGAGACAAAAACTTGACCTTTTGATCCTTAAATGACCTTTAACCCCATCATCCTGAACAACAGACATGTCGCATTACCCAACGATCATTTGTACCAAGTGTGAACATACATTTAATTGATGCAGAAATGAAGAAATGAATGCAAATTGAACAAAACCTTAAGGATGAACATGACCTCCTATCATTTGACCTTTTGACCCATAAATGACCTTTGACCCAATCATTTTCATGGGATCACATCCAGTATTACCCAAGGATCATATGTTACAAGTATGAAAGTAATGGATACACAAAACAAGAAATAGGAGCAAGTTGAACAACAAGTGGAACGCCTCTGGCAGTCTCGCCTGCATTACGCGATTTAATATAGCAGCAGTGCTAACTTTGAAGACTACAATAAAACAATCATTCATATAATGACATAATACCACGTTCATTGACCATAAATGACATTTGAACGGTGACTTAAGACTTGTCAACTACCCCCAGGTCCACATTTCATTCACTCTATCCATAAACTTTCAAAGTTATGATGGCAATTCAACAATTACCCCAACATGGCCTAAGTTTATTGACCTTAACTGACCTTTGACCTTGGTTTTGTGACCTGAAACTCACAGGGGATGTTCAGTGATACCTGATTACTCTTATATCCCAAGTTTTATGAAATAGATCTATAAACTTTCAGAGTTAGGATGGTAATTCAACAAATACCCCCAACATGGCCAAAGTTCATTGACCTTTAATGACCTTTGACCATGGTCATGTGACCTGAAACTCGTACAGGATGTTCAGTGATACTTGATTACTCTTATGTCCAAGTTTTATGAACTAGATCCATAAACTTTCAGTTAGGATGGTAATTTAACAAATACCCCCAACACGGCCAAAGTTCATTGACCCTAAATGACCTTTGACCTTGGTCATGTGACCTGAAACTCAGGCAGGATTTTCACTCATACTTGATTAACCTTATGTCCAAGTTTCATGAACTAGATCCATAAATTTTCAAAGTTATGATAGTAATTCAACAAATACCCCCAACTTGACCAAAGTTCATTGACCCTAAATGACCTTTGACCTTGGTCACGTGACCTGAAACTCGAGCAGGATGTTCACTAATACTTGATTAACCTAATGCCCAAGTTTCATGAACTAGGTCCATATGTCATTTCAAAAACTTAACCTTCGGTTAAGATTTTGAAAATAATTCTCCCAACATGGTCTAAGTTCATTGACCCTAAATGATCTTTGACCTTGGTCATGTGACCTGAAACTCAGGTAGGATGTTTAGTAATACTTGATTATCCTTATGGCCAAGTTTCATGAACTAGGTCCATATACTTTTTAAGTTATGATGTCATTTCAAACACTTAACCTTAGGTTAAGATTTGATGTTGACGCCGCCGCCGTCGGAAAAGCAGCGCCTATAGTCTCGCTCTGCTATGCAGGCGAGACAAAAACTAACCTGTCTCCACTCTGATAGATCAATCTTAGCACTCAAATCTTCTTCTTCTCCTGTCAATTCATCTGCTCCTTCTTTCAGTGGTGGTTTCAATACAGACAGATACTGCAGATAAAAACATTACATTGATATTAGTTAGAGAACAGAGAATAAAAGGAAGATTATTATGCCTTCAGTAAACCACTGCACTAAGCCCCTCTTCCAAAAAGTTTGTTTGCCATAACCCAGCCGACCCTAGTCAAACCTGCCAACTTTTGTTTTTTTTAATTCAAATTTGAAGAAAAATATGTTACCTACGTATCCTTATTTTCTTTCATTTGCCTACATCATTTCTTTTTTCCCTTATTTTTTAGCTGGCAAATGAGGCATTAAAACACTGTCCATATACAATATTGAACATACTATGAGCAGAGGACTAAAGTGTCTCGCCAGAACCTTCAATCTCCATTTGACGTGTATTACGATGAGACATCGCCACATTCACAACCTAAAAATAAAAAGTAAAAATAACCCCCCAAAACAAATAGTGCGTAGTGGAATAAAAACACAATTATGAAATATGAAGGTTGACATTAAGATAATTTTTTTCGACAGCTTGATAGAAAGGATGGTAATCAGAACCTTATCAATGAATTGATTGAAAGCATACACATAATAACAGTGTATTTATGTTACACTAGCTTGGTCATAGGTAAAGTATCATGATTGGTCAAGGTTTTAGAGTGATTTAAATAGGAATCAAATCAAAATTGAAAATCAGACAACTGGATAGGTAAAGTTGGAACAATATTTGCAAAAATAAGAAAATACCCCCCTGTTAAAAAAAACATATAGGCCTAAAAATGTTTTGGAATGATATCTATAAAATATGACTAACTTTGTCTCTTGTGACATTACCTATATTGACCAAGACTAACCTTATGTCTTCGAATGATACCTTAAAACTGACTGGTTGACTATACCTACATGTATAAACTGACTAAAACTTGTGTCTCAAAATAATACCTATAGACTGATTAATTATAATAATAATCCGCTTTAGGCTCGTTTCTTTAAACTGACTGACTAAACTTGTTTATTTTTGGAATGATACCCATTACTGACTATGACTAATCTTGTGCCTTGGATTAATACCTACAAACTGACTATGACTAACCTTGTGTCTTGTTGGAATGATACCTATAAAGTGACTATGACTACCCTTGTGTCTTGCGATGATGCCTTCAAACTGACTATGACTAATCTTGTGCCTTGGAATGATACCTTCAAACTGACTATGACTAATATTGTGCCTTGGATTGATACCTACAAACTGACTATGACTAACCTTGTGTCTTGGCATATTATCCAGAAATGTGAGATCAGTCTTATCTGAGATACCTCCATGACATATCAGAATCTTGCTATCAATCAATGTTGCTAACGGTAACCAAGCAAACAAATCCTGAAACTGACCAATTATCTTCTGTGCATGTGATCTCTGGAAAAAAAATGATATATTAGAATTTGGTGACACAACTAATACTTAAATATCTCCGAAAGAAATTGGAATATTTTCAATATAAATTTGACTTTTTTTTTCCATTTTCATCATATAACCCAAAATATGTGAATATTCAGCAAAGCAAGACCTTTATGATTTTTGTTTGATGTAACTTCATATACAAATTCACTCTCCACCAGACCTCCCGACATTTCAACAAAGAAAATCCTAAAAAGATTGCAACTATATGAGCATAGTGTCAGAGCGGAGGAGGGTGTGTCCTCTCTCCCACGGTAAGGACTTTTTTCAATTTAAAAAAAAAATAATTGGAAGACAAACTTAAAGTTGAAAACATGTAGGGTCTGCCAATTTTGCTGAATAAGTCAATGAAAGATCAGAAGATAATTTTTGTATTTTGAAAGATGGTTACTTCATTCTTCAACTTGATTTTTCAAAGAATATAAATTATTCCTTTGTAGAATAAAGAAAAAAAAGACCATGAAATGGCAGTATTGAATATATATAATTATAGTATACAAAGGTGAAAAAAAATATTGAGAGTAAGAGGAAAATAAATGAAGAATAAAGGACATTATTTATTGCCTTTGATTTTTAGAACCGATTACGATAGATTACGATTACATGCATATTGTGGAGCATTTTCCATGCCTTTTCAGCTGTAAATTTTTTTTTATCACAAAACTACCATTTTTTTAAAGGAAAACATTAGTAAATTAATAGTTATCAAATAAATGATATAAAACAACCTTTACAAAGAAGATTTTTCAAACAAAACTTCCCAAAATATACTCTCTATTTTTAGTAACCAACAAATAATCACATTAAATATTCCATATCTTTCTTGGTTGTTTCTAAACTTTTTAACACTTAGGAAACTATGTCATCTTACTGATGAAACCTTAGTTTCTTTGGATAAATGCACCCAATTTTTCAAGATAATAATGCCGGGAAAAGGGTACATTTATTAACCGGGAAATACGGTACATGTACTTCAATAATCTTATTTTTTCGAAAAAGGACAACGGCAGAAAATCCTAATAATAAAAAAAAAAGCGGAAATTTTCCACCAAAAGCGGAAGGGTTGGGAGGTCTGCTCCGCTGTAACCGTTTAGAAACGGT
Organism: Lytechinus pictus; assembly: GCF_037042905.1. NCBI lineage: Eukaryota > Metazoa > Echinodermata > Echinoidea > Temnopleuroida > Toxopneustidae > Lytechinus > Lytechinus pictus. Next base: position 19,654,419 of record NW_026974140.1, read on the forward strand.
TACAGCGTTTTAAGCTTTTAAGCAAGAACACTGACTCCTTCCAACATTTTTTATATAACAAGTGGAGCGCATCTGGCAGTCTCGCTTGCATTACATGATTCAATATAGCAGCAACGTTCTCGCCAGGTTCATTCTGACGGTTGGCGGCGCGAATCGACGCAAGCCGTGTAGTGGCCTCGTTGCGTGCGCCCGAAGCGCGGTAGTCATCGAAAATACCAATATCGACGAGCTTAGATTGCTGCTAAATGCAACACATTTTATGTCTATTTAATGCTTCTCCGGCCACACAGCCGTAATGGTTGCGCGAATTGCAATTGAAGCAGAAAATTAAGGCATTACTGATAACTTCAACTTGAAAGGTCAAACTCAAGTCAAGCTCAAAGGAAAGGATTCAAAATCAATCTCATTTTATACTTACAGTTTATAGATTTATTCACATCGATGATATCGATAAATTTACTCCATACTTTCCAATGTCTAGATCGCTACAACCTTAGATAAGTGCAATTTATTTTGTGAATGCGTGTTGCTTCTCATGTCAATGACCGACTACGTATACGGACCGCATGCGTAGCCCCTTGCGCCGCGCCATGCCCGTATCAAAATCCAAAGATTGTTCCCACTTTATCGAAGCCTCGGAAGTTCCGAGGCTTCCAAATAATGGACATCGGTATTCATGAGACGGGGTCCCCAACTTATATAATTTGCATATTTTTTTCTTCAGATACTCACTACAATTCTCATATATTAGACTTCTTTTAATGATGTTTATACTAATAATATCCAATCAAGATTCGTTTCTCACTATCAGTTATTGCTATGTTCATTTGTATTGTTTTTTACTCACCTATAAAACAATGAATGTGCTCACCACAAGCGTGAGAAATATTCATAATGAATACTTTAATATTACGATTTTGTTGTTCTTATTATAAAATTAATTGCGATTGAAAATATGTTTTGAAAGTATAGCTTAATTGACAGGAAAGCAGATTTTTATTTTTACATAATACACTGTACAATTACAGCATGTGTGAAAGAGAGAGTAAGGGGGGAGGGGGTTGTAGGATGGTAGAAGGGAGAGAGCGAAAGGGGAGGGGTCGTGGACAGTGATAAGGGGATTTTGAGATCGTGTGTGTGGGATTGGTGAAGAAGTCAACATTCGAAGCGAATACATATTTATAGACAAATCTATACTACTGATTATGATGACGGCTGAATAATATTTCTTTACATGTATATTTTGGCGATTTTAAATTTTATAAATGTTTTCTTGGAAGAGGTACGTGATTCATAAACCATAGGTGCAGTTTTAAAGTTACAGAAATTCACAAACAGATTATTAAAAATGAAAAAAAAAGGAGTCAAAAGATCTTCTTAATTTTATTGCCCCCATCCAGCGTAAACAACATGAAGAATATTTGAGGTCACCAAATCAGCTGATTCGCACCTAAACACGTGGCACACGTACACATTCCAAGGGCGGGAATTTTGGGGAAACCCGTTTTTAAACACGATTGGCTCAACCCAGAAAGTGAATACGATTCGATCACGTGCCTTCGACTTAGGGGCGTCTCGTTCACATTCCAACTCGTTTCATAAATATCATCCACTCGCAGTAATTAGGCTGACGGCGTTGTAAAGACAACTCTTTATAAAGCATAATTCCGATATAAAACATATAAAGACATAAGTGAAATTAAACAATTCATCCAATTATACTAGCAACTCATGTGGGCGTGAACAAACGAAATACATATCCTCTAAAACGTTCACACATATCAACTTCCAATAATTCGTACTTCAAATTAATATTTGTGTCAATTCCACATTATCAGACATATGTTTAACAAAGTATTGTTATTATGTTGAATGTGTACTTCTATCGAAATCTATTGAATCACGTACCCCTCCCGACCCAAGGTGGATTTCCCAATCGCCATAAAGATTTTTCAGCCACAATCAAAGTAGACACATCCATATTTTAAAAATGAATATTAATTTCATTCACTCCAAACATTGACTTCTTTTCGCCAATCCCCTCCCCCACAAAGTCACAAACATCCATCATTTTCATTTACATTGCCCACGACCACCCCCTCATTATTCTCTCTTGAACTTTTATACAAATTAATTTCAAATATTTTATTTCAAATCGTAATTGTTTCACATGTACAACATTCAGGAAGTATTCACGATGTGATGACTAGAAAAAATTCTCAGGACCATGACGGGTGCGTTCATTATTCAATTGTCAGGCAAAAAAAAAAACCCACTAAAGAACAATACAAATGAAAATACATCGTACATATAACTCACATTAAAAATGAGTCTTAATAAAAAAGTATGAATAATATTCATAAAAATTACTTGTGAAAATTTTAATAGATTCAATGAATATATGAAAATGAAAAAAAAACATTCAAATGAAATTAGTTTTGGACCCCATCTAATTTTGGAAGACTCGGATCAAGGATTTTGATGCCATGTGCGATTTGTATTCTGTACTGTAGCTGATGTGTGGCATGTGGCGAGTGTGAGACAGAACTTGGTAGACACACCGTCGAGAAATTAATCAACACTTTCAAAAGATCGATGTAGAGATCAAGACTTTGGAAATTATGGATTAAAATCGGAATATAAATGTGAATAAATCATTTTTCTGTAAGGAAATGAGTTGGACATTATATCAATCCATTCCTTTGACTTTGTCATTATTAACGTGATATTCGATTAGGTCCCTCCGGCAGTGTCATCCAAAAAGCATTCATAGTAAGGCTGGTGGGACTGACTGGATGAAATTAAATTTCGATCGAATCTTGATATCATTTTGGACACTTTACTTTTGACAAAATGTGACAATATCAACTGAACATCGTAACATCTGAATTACATTGCCCAACCCAGTAACCCTCGGTACCCCTCTCTCCTCACTTTATTTTTGAGCGTATTTACTACCATTTTTAAGACGTACAGAATGTGAGCAATGCGAGGTAAACATCTTCGCGCTTGAGAGTTTTGTGCCTCGAGCGAGTCGAGGTCGTATCTTATAGGCTATAGCGTATATAGACTTCGCTCTGAGTGAGTCAAAGAAATCCCGGGAAGAAATCCTGGACGAAATAATCGACAAGTTTATTTTAGGATCTGAAAAGCAAATTGTTTTTATATATATATAATTGTTTTTGGTGTATCATCTAGGCCTATTTTACAGTTGTCGGCCACGGTTGTCTGGGAAGTTTACGGTTGGCGGCTTTGCCCTGAAAATTTTCAAGGTTGTCCGTGCCTGCCCACCGTGACGCGTGGTAGCGAGAATGTTGTATAGCAGCAGTACTGACTTTGAAAATGACTAAAATAATTATTCACAAAAAGAGACCATTCATATATGCTACTACGTTCATTGACCCTAAATGACATTTGACCTTGATCAAGTGACCTACGACTTGTGCAAGATGAGCAATGATACTAGATTAACCATATGTCCGCACTTTATTAACTATAATCATACACTTTCAAAGTTATGATGGCAATTCAACAATTACATGTACCTACAACATGGCCACATTTCATTGACCCTAAATGACCTTTGACCTTGGTCATGTGACCTGAAACTCGCACAGAATGTTCAGCGATACTTGATTACTATTATTTCCAAGTTTTATGAAATAGATTCGTGAATTTTTTAAAGTTATGATGACATTTCAAAAACTTAACCTTAGGTTAAGATTTGATGTTGACGCAGCCGCCGCGGCACCTATAGTATCGCTCTGCCATAAAAAATAAACATCACACACTCCCTCACCTTGGCACCATATTTAGATTGCACTTCCTTTAAGAAACCATATCTGAAAAAAAAATTGAAAAAACAGAAAATATAAAATTAGTATACAGTAAACATGGTGAATTTTTATTACATATATCATAGCATGCAGAGCTTTGAAACATTGTATTAAAGGTATTGTTTAACTTTGTGAGCAGCCGATTTAAAAAATTCTCAAACCAAGATGAAACATGTGTACAAGTGCATGTATTAGAACTAATAAACCCTGAAAACAACCATTATTGAGAATGAAAAGCTAAAACTACAAGGCAAACCCAGATTTTGTAAATAGGCGTCTTATAGACGCCTAAATAGTACACATACATGTAAGTGTATGTGATGAAATTAAGATGGTGTTTTCGGTCACTTTATATTTCAATTTTTGAAGCACTAAATAATTATTTTCGAACGCAATTTTTTTCTGGGCTTCATTTTTGTAACATATCACAGACACAGGTGACAAGTGTGACCTTCTAGCTCAGATTTTTTTAAAGTCAAACCAATGTTAACCAATCACTTAAGTGCTGTACAAATTTTGCAAATTATTATTATTAACCTGAAAAAGGACTGGGCTATTTTTAGGGATGTATTGAAAACAGGGGGAGGCATGATGTCCCCCCTTCTGATCTTAGCTGCCATTCTTCCAAACTATGGCATGCACATTCTTTAAAACATGAACTACAAGGCAGTGTAAATTACCTGAGATTAAGAATGTAGTCCTCATGATTGCCTCTATTAAGGTAGACCTCATTAGGAAAAAGGAGGAAGAATGAGAAGAGAATAAGAGCTATCTCTACTGAATGCATTCCTCTATCCACGTAGTCTCCATTGAAGATATAAGGGTTCTCAGCAGATGGTAAACCATTCTGTAAGAGACAACAAGATTAAAGATACAAGAGTTCTTAGCTGATGGTAAAAAATTTTGTAAGAGACAACATGATTAAAGATACAAGGGTTCTCAGCAGATGGTAAACCATTTTGTAAGAGATAACAAGATTAAAGATATAAGGGTTCTCAGCAGATGGTAAACCATTCTGTAAGAGACAACATGATTAAAGATATAAGGGTTCTCAGCAGATGGTAAACCATTTTGTAAGAGATAACATGATTAAAGATACAAGGGTTCTCAGCAGATGGTAAACCATTCTGTAAGAGACAACATGATTAAAGATATAAGGGTTCTCAGCAGATGGTAAACCATTTTGTAAGAGATAACATGATTAAAGATACAAGGGTTCTCAGCAGATGGTAAACCATTCTGTAAGAGATAACATGATTAAAGATATAAGGGTTCTCAGCAGATGGTAAACCATTTTGTAAGAGCTAACATGATTAAAGATACAAGGGTTCTCAGCAGATGGTAAACCATTTTTTAAGAGCTAACATGATTAAAGATACAAGGGTTCTCAGCAGATGGTAAACCATTCTGTAAAGGGCCGTCTGCACCATCCCGAGTTTCCAAATTAGCGCGTTATTTCTGATCCGGCAAATTATCCCGATCTGAAAAATCTCGAGATAGTTTGCAGTGGAGACGCAATTATCGCGCTAGTTCGTAGGATTAATCTCGAGATTGCAATCCCAAGTCAACTCGGGTTTATTTGCAAAATAGCGCGCTATTTTACGAATTATCCTGCTAATTCGTAGGTGCAGACGCACTCGAGATTGGACTCGGGGTAATTTATTCATGACGTCAGTCCATAATGCAATTTGCGTTCCACTTCCGCCTTGGTCAAAACATAAACACGTGCGAAAGTCAACTTTATACATGCGAATAGATATTATCGCGAATAGCGTTCATCAATTGCCTAATCAGCAACGATGGTGTCCCACCAGTGAATGGATTTTGGGAGAGACCAGACCGAAGGGGGAGCTGAGGCGCTCATCGACGATGGTCATATTCAATAACAACACTGACAGCAGTGTTGTCTTATTCCTTTGCAAAATGTGAGCAAATAGCATTTCTTTCCTCCTTCTCTCCCTCTCTCTCTCTCTTTGCCTCCTACTCCGCCATCATATTTAACGAAGAATACATCACTTCTTCACTCGCTGAGCTGAGAGGATTGTTGCATAACACCGGTCGAATTCGGCGAAAGTGCTAGTGAGAGGAGTACATTGCTTGCATATCGCGGGAAGTTATTCAAAAGCGCGGGCCGTTGAAACTCCAAGATCCGAAAGTGCGCATGCTCGGAATATCGGGCTTGTTGCCTTGCTCGAGCAGGAATCGCTCTTCTTGCGATGGTGGAGACGGGGTTTCTTGAATCTCGAGATTAAATCGCGAAGTGGGCCGATCGGGCTAAAATCTCGAGATTGAGCAAACTCAGGATGGTGCAGCACCGCCTTAAGAGAAAACAAGATTAAAGATATAAAGGTAATAGCAGATGGTAAACCATTCTGTAAGATATAACATGATTAAAGATATAAGGGTTCTCAGCAGATGGTAAATCATTTGTAAAAGACATGATTAAAGATATAAGGGTTCTCAGCAGATGGTAAACCATTTTGTAAGAGATAACAAGATTAAAGATATAAGGGTTCTCAGCAGATGGTAAACCATTTTGTAAGAGATAACATGATTAAAGATACAAGGGTACTTAGCTGATGGTAAACAATTTCAATTAATTCAACAGCAATTATCTTTCACAGTTTCTTAACAATATTTCATTCAAGATGGTCATTTAATGACAGAATAAGGTAGAAACAAAACTGAGTATACAACAGTTACTACAGTAACAATACCACTATTAACAGTGCTTTGCAGCTAATAGATAAGTTATTGCTGATATTGTCAACCAATGTCAATAAGGTTCTCTACATGCCCTTGGTACCATATTGGCATAAACATTAAAAATATGACTATAAAGAGCAAATAAATAAATGGAGCAATTTAGATGTCATACAGTGTTTTAAATGTGCAAGAACAACTGTCTTTACCATAAAGCAACATTTTTTAATGTCAAGGACACATCGCCAGCTTCCCGCAAGAAGGGACTTATCAACATTTTCTTTTAAAAAGGTTATTTTTTTTATTGCTGGAATGGAAAAAGCATGTCATGAACTTTCTTCTGGTACCATTCTCAAACCTAAATGTGATGTCAATATGACGTAAGGAGCAAAAACATTCCAATGTGCTTTACGCACATAGATGCGTCCTTTTTCTGGTAAATGGATCGCGCATTTCATTCCCGGAAAAAAGACAGTTCTTCGTTCAACATGCTTACGCGCATAGATTGATCTGCACTAGCGACCCTTTTCAGGGAACTGTATTGCGCATTTGCATTAGTAACTTTTTGCGGGAACTTGATCAGTGAATTGTGTATATTTCTTCCCGGGAAAAGGGCGTATGGTGTTTATTCTTAAGATTAGAAAGGGTTATGAGTGTTTTAAATAAAATCACAAAATATAAATTAAGAAAAATCTTCCTTTGTCAGAATGTTTGAGAATTAGGACAGAAAATAATACACTAGCTGCTAAAAGCACAAAAATAAGGTCAAAACATAATTTGCGTTTTTTTGCAAATTATTTCCTTCTTGCGGAAAGGGTTAGGGTTAGACATTATTTGATGAAATTACAATTTGATAAGTACTTTCAGTGTCTGTTATAAACAAACAACCTCACATAAAATGTACAGTCAGTGATATAGTAATGTAATAATAATGTGAGGATAGTGCTTCTAGAGTGCTATAAAAGGCTACAGTGTGCAAAGCATTGTGTCATGTTGATATAAAATCATGCTATGATGCCACGATGCTCAATTAAAACCTACATGTATGTGTACCAAAAACAAATCAAATTGTTTTGTTCTGTAACCATGTCAACTAAAAACCAATTTCACTCTGTTTCATTGCATTGATCTGGCTCTTATTTTTCTCTCCCATGACACGGCCGCTCTCTCTCTGTTTCTTTTCCCCCTCATCTCTCTATTATTTTGTCTGCATTTGATGATAAAAGATGTATTTCATGAGGTTCCTGTATCTTTCTCTCTCTCTCTCTCCCTGCAACTCTTTTCAATTATTCACCTTTCTTCAATACTGTCCCTAGCCATGAATAGAACAGAGCTTTCCTTCTTGAATTTCAACCAATCCACTCGTTCTATTGTATTTAAGTTACCCAATGGGTGATTTCAAGTTCGGTGTTTGGTGTTGAGAACGTGAAAAGGCTGATGAACCAAGCTCCAACACCGAGCTGGGTTCAGAGGAGCAATAATGATCGCGCTATCGATAGCCTATGACATCACGCCTCCGCACTGCGCTGCAAGATGTTCTCAACTCTACGCGAGAACTTCTCAACGACGATAGTGGAATCAGGGAGAAATTACAGTAAAATCTCATAGTACAGAATGCAAAGGCTAAAATCACTTCAAGAATGCGAAAGAGTAAAGATTATTGTCCATTGAAATGTTTAAGGTTCTAATGATTTGCACTCATTTAAACTGTAAAAACTCATTTTACGGGGATGTTTTATCCTGTTTGCCGCCTGTTCATGGGCTTCAAATCATCAACACCAACACCGAACTTGAAATCACAATTTTCCTAATCCTTGGGGTTTGGTGTTGGTGAATTGGGAAATTGCACGTACATAGATCGTCAACACCAGCTGTGAAGCTCAGTTCAGCAGACGACATTCAACACCAGCACTGAACATGAACTGGCGGAAATACGTCATATTTTCCAAGGTCAATCCCAACACTAGCATCAAATCAAGTACAGTGTTGTGGCTGGTGTTGTTACAACACCAACACCAGATTTCAACACTATAATTGAAATCACCCAATGACAAAATTCATCCTCTCCTCCAATTCATTTAATATATCTTTCTTGCTACTTTTTTGTGTTTAGATATCATTTATTAACTCCATCTCATCCAGGAGCAGACCTTGGATTTGAAAATCAGTGAGGGGCACAATTTTTTAATTTTTTTTTGGTTCACAAGATAAACACAAAAAGGTTATCACTACAAATAAGGGTATAGTTTCCTTACCAAAAATCCCCCCTCCCCTTGCAGAAAAAAGCCTTCCCTTTCCCTATTTTTTTTCTTTCTGTTCTTCCCCATCTATCCATGGATCTACCAACATCCCTACATCATTCTCCCCCTCTCTCTTTCTTTCCATCTCTCCCCTCTCTATTTCTTTCTCTAACTTCTCTACTTTGAATCTAACAGCACATTTCCTTGCATAATATCTCCCTTGATGCTGTTTTTTGATTTGACCAAAATACACCTCTAATTCAAATTATATAATTCATTCTAAATCATATCACTTTTATATCCAATCCATCATCATATATTTACTAATCAATATCATACTAGTATTCACACAGTCTGGGGGTATAACAATCAATCAATCATGCAAATTGGTTTCTACCTCTATTATACTCACCTTGTAAAACACCAGATATAAATCCTCAATAGCACCATGTAAATCACCTGTAATGAGGAGATTGATATGAAGGGGGTGCTCATTGTGTGCATTTTAAAGAGATTCTTTGTAAAACAAAATATATGATCATAGATCATGTAGTAATTGGATATTTTATAAATGAGAATATGGCAAACTGAATTGAAATAATGCCGAGTATTTGCCAATCTATTCAATTAATACCATGAGGTCTCGTAGAGCTCTCTATTTTTTTCCTGCATGCCAATAATTATGAACAAATTTCATATGTAGCAAAATGGGGATTCAAAAACATTTATAATTACGCTTAAGTTGAAATTAAGAGTTCATCTAAATTTTTAATTTGAATGAATTCACAAAAATACTCTTGACATAAAACACAATATTGGAAGGAATGATGGCCTGATTATTGACTATTTAAGTTACATCCAACTTGGTCAAGAAGACACCATTACAAAGAAAAAATTATTTAACCTACACTTGATAGTGATTTGGGTCATTCCAATTGGTTGGGGGCACAAATTATGTAACATAGTTATCAACTGTTTCATTTCTGAATGAAGATCTATTTAGATATGGCTAATGATGAGTCAATGTAAGGAAGGTCCACTTCCTAGTTAGATATCCATGTTGAATTTGAAATCTTTTCTGGATTTGTTGCAGTTTATTTGTAAACATTATGGACATCATATAATTGGCAATAGAAACTTAGGTCACAAACTGATGTTTGATTTAGCGTAAACCTTCATGGGACACCTTTTTTTTTGCTCAATGTAATTGTATGTGCCTAGTTTAAACAAGACACAATTTTTGTTCAGTTCTGGTATGTCACATAACACCAACCCAATGGAATGAACCATTTATTAAGGTTGTTAATAACTTGTTATTATCAATCTTGAGTGATCACTAGACACCAGGCAGAGAGAAAAGGGGAAATTATGAATTATTTGATGACTTCAGAAAGTCTTTTCTAGAGTGGACAAAGTCTTACCCCCAAAATATTGGTAGAAGCATGTATTTCATTAAATACTATCACTTGTGTCCAAAATTATGCAAATGTATATTATAATTATAGATGATGAACTGACACTTTTCATGAAAAGAAATAAATCAAATAACTATTGTATTTAGAAAAACTCACCACAAACTGTAATCTGTTTGGCAATAGCTGTGGTAGCTCTGTTGATATTCTTCTTTGTTTTCATGACTTTCTCTGTCTCCCTAAGCACCATTAAAACATACTTAGCATGGAGTAGTTTCTGTTCCTTGAAAGCCTCCATCATCTTCTCTACCTGATCCAAAGAGAGAGGGAATTTGAGATGCGGTCCATCGTAGGAATCCTCTACTTCCATATCTTGGTAGATATCATCATTACTGTCTTTACTCTTACCTGATTAATGTCATAAATGAGATAAAGAAATGCTTTCATATTCAACTAATATACATTAAACATTGTTTTACGTAGCACATACATATCCTATAGACATGCATTTCTTCTGGAAAATAATATGGTTTTCCATGTAATCTCTTTTTACTGCATTTTTTCGTAAAAGTTTTTAATAATGTTGGGTGTTAAATTGTTATATGTGTAATAGTTTTCGGCCTGTGTTTACTTAAGATCTTATGGACAAAAAATGTTGGGTAGTACCTCTACATTGCTGATATTGCTGACACACAACCTCTAGCCAAAAATAAAATTTACCTTTATAACCGTAGAATCATTGTCAACAAATAATGGGTGATTTATGTAAAGAATTTTAAAGGGGGGGGGGGGGTTACATGTAAGAGAATAATTACACATTTTATATAATCAACAAAGCAAAACAAAATCAACCCTTGTCCAGTGACTTAAATATAATCCTCACATCCCTGTGACACTTTGAAGAAAAAACAACCACCAAGGGATCAGAAGGTTTTCAAGACTTGCACAGTCTTGCCATACATAGATGGCCTTTCACAACAACTTAAACGCCGATTAGAAGGTCACGGTATCCGAACGGTTTTCCGCTCGGACACCACCTTACACAAACAGCTTGTACACCCCAAAGACCCTATCCCTGATCACAGACGTGATGGCGTAGTATACAACATTCCTTGCCAGGGATGTGACGGGTCTTACATCGGAGAAACAGCCCGACCGATAGTTGAACGCATTTCTGAACACAAGCGCGATGTTCGGTTACAGCGAACCGACACATCCGCGGTGGCAGAACATGCTTGGGAGAAGCAACACCACCCAGATTGGGAGGGTGTACATTGCATTGCCAAAGAGAGACATTGGTATACACGCAGGATTAAGGAGGCTATTAGTATACGTCTTTGTCCTAACAACTTCAACAGAGACAGCGGGATCGACATCCCCGACTTCTGGATGCGAACCATCCGACAGCACAATACCCCCTTACCTGGCAGTGCACGCCGACCCGATCGTTCCCGGCCCCGAACGCGGGACCGATCAGCTAGTCAACCCCCGCCCACGGGAAACTAGCGAGCCCGCCAATTTTGGTCTAATTTGCATATTGCCGACCCACGGCGTATTTGCATATACCCCCGGCATATTTGCATATACGGATTACCGGCCGCACCGCACACCGACGCAACGGATCAATGCCCACCTATTGTTCTCGCGTTCGTGCGTACGGTCCTGGAGATTAGTATAAATAGAGTACGTTATCAGATAATTTCCGTCACTTGATAAAGAGTTGCAGCGGCACTCGAAAGCTCGTGAACTTGTAAGCTAGTGAACACTTTTTGCGAGAGTGATCACGAATTTCCTAGAAAGCCAGTGAACACTTTTTGCGAGAGTGATCACGAATTTCCTTGTTGACCATAGTAGATTGCGAGACAAATGAATACCCTCTAGCGATTTTTTCAATCCGCAATAATGAACCTATTTAGTAAGTGGGTAATTTATTCACATATAATCTTAGGTTTGGGTCTCATCTATCCAATGCAAGTAAAACTTTTGACAGAATGTTACACTTGAGTGAGCACTGTCCATTTTTGTAAAGCTCGCAGAAATCTGTTTGCGCAGAAATGCTTGTTTTCACGCTGTGTCAAGGAAAAAGGGCGAAATCAAATTTACCCTGCGAAACATTTCTCATACATTTTGTTTGCACTTTTAGTCAATTGAAATAAAATAGATACATTCAAGCATTTGGTAACAATTTTGCCACCCAAATTGAAATTTCAACACTTAGTAAGCACAACATTTACCCTTTTTGTGCCAGCTGGATCTGAGGACATAACTAAATCTGAACAAAAGTTTATATCAGACATCTCCAGCATTTCTTCACTAAGTTTTTATCATTTAAAGTGGGTTTACATTTCATTTTTTATTTAATACTTGTTTATCCACCCCTTTTCCAAGCTTGACAATGATTAACAAAATGAAAATCAAGCCTAAGCCATTTTATGTAAATCACAGCTCAGTGTAAAGCAAATATCGTCACGATTGCCTCGGTGTGTGGGGGAGTGTGGTGGGGCCCAATGCACTCTTCGAAGTGTTTTGGGCAAGGAAAAAAATTTAAAAAGGTAAAAGATATCTTCAAATCAATTTTACTAGCTAAATTCAACGTGTTCTTCATGATTATCTACTTTTATTCGCATTTAACCATTTCATATCATTTTTCACTAACTTTTTAAAAGTGGTGCTCACATATATATATTTTTCGACAGTTATATCGTCATTTGCTTAAATTTAAATAGATCTGTACCAATGTTAAAATGTGGAAAAATCTTCAGGATATTACAAATGTTTCATTTTACAGGATTTTTTCAAAGTGTAAACTTTTTTTTGATACGCACTGTATAGCAAACCCGGGCAATCTCGCCAGTCATTAAAAAAAACATCATCAAAATGACCCATAAAAACATCAAATAACCCATCATAAGCACACATTTCTCAGCAAAATAGTATTCATAGAGTGAACTACATACATGATATGAACAATTGTGCACAGGGTTTTGGGTTATATAACTTTCAACCTTTTTAAAAACACATTACAAAGTTTCTCCAAAGCTCATGCATTGTTTTCTGTGCACAGCTGGTGACTAAAGGCATGACATGACGTCACAAGAACTGGCCCATTTACGACAAGGAGTTTTCACCCTCATGGAAGAAGCAATTGGGGAATTTTAATTGAGGATATTTAAGAAGCCAAAAGAATTTTGTGATTATGACGATGACCAGGTTATAAAGGATGTAGGCTTTGCTTAGTTACCAAACCATCAATGTCCAGTAAGATTGAGTTTTTCCTTTTAATAGATGGCATCGATTGGATAATGTACAGTACATGCGGTGGTAAAAAAAAGGATCACTTTTTGAAACTGACAATGATATACACTGTACATTTAATAAATGACTTGTACAAGTTACAATAAATTAAAAAGACTGCAGTGACAGCTTCATACTTTACATACAATATCAGAAAGACAAAGAAATGAAAAGGAAATTATGTGTACAATATGTGAACAGGAATTGATACATGTGTGTAAATATGTCTGCAAAGTGTTTATGATGTAAATATGTGCTTCATATTTAAGGCAAACATAATAACTGGATTATATTAAATAAATCTGAATTTATGAAACATAAATTACATGGAGAATATCATAAAGGATTATACTCAGCCCATATTGTCTTTAGGACATAAAAAAAAAAATGCATATCCAATTAATAAACTGGGTGTAAATACAGAAACTGCATGTACCGGTAGTTTTAATGCCTCCACCACTTCTATATTAGGGATGCATTACACACAGGTCTAACTTCCAACAATTTTCAAACATATGTTAAGTGGGCAGTCGGATAAGTTGTATTTAATGTATGACTATGAGCTTATTAACAAATTAATTGGGTTGTTGATAGAGGAATGAAATTAGCATTGTATTTTGAATTTTAGATGATCTATACTTATACATCAATTATTAAATTTTTAATGTGCTAGGGACAACAGTTATTGCTATAGAAAGAAATGAAACAATACCACACGCTCAAACTGAAATCAAGGATCCATGTTCTTTTTTGGTTTTACAAAGTGGCATTTAGACCAGGCACATTAATCATGAGACGGCAAAAATTGAAAGTGAAAAAAATAGAGGACTTTTTCTGTTAATGCCAATTTGTGAAACAAGAGACAAACAAGATTTCTTTTTAGTGTTTTATGATGGATATTTGAGAGTATCTGTCAACGTTAAAAATCATCTTCATAAACGTAAAAATAATTTTGAGTTTTTCATAAGAGAGTATATTGTTTCTATTAATATGTAAAGTATAATTTTAAGGCCCAGCTTTCAATGCTCATGTCATAAAGAAATAACTACAGTACATCCTGCAATTTCAAGTCTGAAGAGTCAGTAGCAGTTGAGAAACCAATTCCAGTTGAAAATGAGATAATATGTTTTGATTTCAGGAAATTGCATACATATACAATAGGGTAGAAGCAACTAAATGAGAGACTAATTAACTATTGCCCTTGCCTTCCAGCTTCTATTGTCACATGACCTTGTAGAACAAAACAATACATGATTGCATGACAACCAGAATACCTGTGTGAAAGCAATGAGATGGCTATACATGTACAAGAGATATCCATTTCCATTTTTGGGAGGAAATTGAAACGACTGATCCATTGATAAATTATAAAATAAGAATGAAAAATAGAACAAAAAATAAACAAATATCAATTGATAATATAATATAATACAATTGATCAATAATGAATGTGTAAATAGTAAACCAAAATAATAAAAAAATACTGCAAGAATATAATCTTACAATAATATCTAAAAACAATATTTTAATAAAGGAAATAAATGTGAGAAAATAATGGAAAAAGTAGATTCACCTTGTTGTGGTATTAAATATTCAGTTTTACAGGTCAAGTCCACCTCAGAAAATGTTTGATTTCAATAGAGAAAAATTAAACTAGCATAATGCTGAATATTTAATCAAAATTGGATGTAAGATAAGTTATGACATTTTAAAGTTTTGCTTATTTTTCACAAAATAGTTATGTGCAAAACTCAGTGACATGCAAATGAGACATTCGATAGTGTCCATCAATCACTTTTTCTTTTGTTCTTTATTGTTTGAATTATACAATATTTCTCTTTTTTTTACAGATTTGACAATAAGGGCCAACTTGACTGAACCATAGAGTATTAAAATACTGCTAATTCCACATGTTCAAGGAGGAATTAATCTTTGTTTCACTTGACAATGAGGAGAAAATTAGAACATTTCATATTTCATATAATAAAGGCTGTTGGAGTAGATACATGTAGCATACATCCCAAGCTTCTTAAATTGGCTGCCCTTTTTTTAGTAGAACGATTGGCATATTTATACAATATGACATTGTGAACATGTACTATTCCAAGAGACTTAAAGACGGCAAGAATGACTCCATACATATAGGAGGATCATATGATGTTGATAATTTTAGACCGATATCAGTTCTACCTTCCTTTAGAAAGAGCAATCCTTGAATGAAAACAAACTGCTAACAAATTCCCAGTCAGGTTTTAGACCTTTGCATTCTACTACTACATGTCTAACTGAAATTACAGACTATTTGTTTGATAAAAATGGATCAGGGGCAAATGATCGGACTCAGTATTTTCCTTGATTTACGTAAAGCCTTTGATGTTATACCACACAATTTCATTCTTGTAAATCTGAAGCATTATGGAATTAAGGGTAACGAATATGATTGGATGAAAGCATATCTAACAGACAGGAGTCTGTCGTAGTAAATAATTGTATCAGTGAAAGTGTAAAAATTAGATCAGGCATCCTACAAGGATCCATATTGGGTCCATTGATATTTTTATCAATGATATATGTAACATGAATTTGAATGTTAATTCCACAATGTGTCTTTATGCAGATGATAATGCTGTGTTCTGTCATGATGTATTATCTGAGGTTCAAAAAAATCTGCAAAGTGATTTTGATGTTATATAACTGGCTCAATCTTAACGGTATGAATTTGCATAAAAATAGACAAAAGTCATGGCTTTTGGTCATACATGTAGAAAGAGATTGAAAAATTATGCTTTAATGATAAAATTTGAAAATGATCTCATAGAAAATGTAAATATGATCAAATATTTGGGTGTAACACTTGACGTTGGTATGACGTGGGGAGAACATGCATCTCAAACGTTGTATACAAAGAATCAAACATTTCCTTCCACCTAGAATTCCTAAGAATGTATATTTTGCCATGATTTTACCTTACATTGATTATTGTTGTACTTCTTGGGGAAGCTGTGCAAAACCCATAAAAAAAAATACAAAAACTGCAGAATAAGTATGCCCAAATAATTTTGAATAAGGACTATCTTACTCCCCAACATGAATTGTTGTCTACACTCAAATGGCAAACAGTGGAGGAACGTATCAAATATCAAGTTTGTGCTGTTGCTTTCAAAATACCAAACAATTTAGCCCCAGCCTATCTGGGACTACTTATCTGCAAACGTAATGTAACTTACAAAACACAGTATTTTGAACAATATCCTCTTCAAATACCCTGCCCAAGGACGGATTATAAAAGAAAATCTTTTGAATATGTTGCTGCCGTCTTATTTAATTATCTCCCTTGTGATATATGCAAAAATGCACATGTATCCTTCCAAGCATTAAATAACACTGTAAATCATTAAAATTCTGACTGTCATACATATAATTAAACTGAATAACTTGATGTAGATGTAATGATTCCATGATAATTGTTGATTTCACTCTATATGTATAGAATGTATTCTGTTTTTACTTTATTATATATTACATACATTGAAGTGCTATTTGTTAAACTGCAGGGCGCCATGGGAAAGCAGTTTTGCATAACTGAACAGGCCTACCCTGCTGTATAAAATAAAGAAAACCAATGAATAAATACATGAAATATAAAAGAAATAGTGAGTGGATGATGTCACCAGTCTGCTCATTTGCATACCGACCAGGATGTGCGTATAATAAGCGAAAGTTTAAAATGTCATAACTTATTTTACATTGGATTCTGATGAAATTTCCTGTGTTATGCTCGTTTAATTTTTCTCTTTCTATTCATTTGAACCTTTCATTGGGGTGGACTTGTGCTTTAATTTCATTCAGCATTACTTCTTCAAAGTTTAAAATGTGTTATGTATACATGCATCAGGTGTTCATTTTTTATTAGTCAAATCAGGTGCCAGTCATGCAAAAAAACACAAAAATAGTTTCCATGGCAACACGGATAACAAAACATGACATTTGTGGCAAAATATGATCAATTAGATTGTTTCTACAAAATTGAAGTAAAATCTAGTGGATTAAAATTAAGAAATTCAAGAGAAGTATTGAGATGCTGTGAAAAAAGCGTAACAGAATATAGTTTGATGACACAAAAATCTTTACACATTTTTTTCTTCAGATTATAGAGATGTAAATTAATTTCAACAAATTGACAGGGGGTATTTTGCTAGAGTCATAGACTCAGTACAAACAAATCACCATAGATCTACAACTTCAAGGAGTTGTATTTCAATTTTTATTCAATAAATTACATGGTATGCTCATGCACATGAAAAACTATCTTCTTGTGATAAATTAATTCAGACAAGCTTTTTTAAAAGCTATAATTCATTTTAGAAAGACAAATAATAAAAAATACATGGTTTTGCATAATGTGTGAAGGGTAACAATCATTTTTTTAAAAAGTAAAATCATTCTTATTAGTTTTATTCAAAATTCACTCAACAAGTGAGAAGGTCAAATTATAAAATATTTTGTTTTTGCAAAAAAAATAATATCTGATTATATTTGATCTTCACAATTGCATGTATCAAACTAAGAATTAATTAAGAAGGTAAGTAACTAAAATTGTGTTTGAAGTTCTATGATCTAATACATGGAACTAACATAAGTGCTTTGATAGATCAGGATATGACTGAAATTAGGGGTAATGGATGTGATACTACAAGATGATTTTTTTAATGGAATCTAAATGATATTACTAAACCATAACATCTACTTACTTACCAACATATTCTGATAATGTAGAGCAGGACGGTCAAAATAATAGGAATTAATAGAAAAGTGTTTTATTGTATCTGCAGTGTTACTGTCACTCAAATGAATAGATGCACCAATTTATACTTGAATCATGATAGAAATTAATATCATTACTTCCACAGTGACTATTACATACTACTTATAATGATAATAATCATAATAATAATAATTATAATTTTTTTTGTATATCAATATGGCTGTAGCCTAGCACAATTCCAGTGCAATGATAATTCTCATAAGTTACCCATTACCAAACCTGGCTTGAGTGAAACAAAATATGGATAACTTTCTTGCTGAAGATCCCATGATCATCTGATTCAAAGGAGTAAGAACCACTATAAAACCATAGCGCTCTTTATACTTCACACAATCTAATACTTTTGAGCATTCAAGTCATATAGATACAGGTACTGTAAATGTAACCCATGTAAGCTTACTGCATGGAGATATTTTCATCTGTACCTCAGGGAAGAACAGACACACTTAAGGACGTTCCACAGTTATGTTTGTGCGCATCATGATCTGCGCATATTTTACACTCTGCGCGCTGATGTCACAATGGACCAACTTGTGTTTTAATCGGCTGTAGGTAATGTGAGCTGATTTTTCTCCTCATCTGCACTAACTGCAGATTTGATGTGTTATTTTATGAAGCTAATAAACTGGAATTATTCCATGGACCATTTCTTTTTATTCCTCTACAATTTCAAAATAGTTTCTCTGTAGTGCTGCAAAGTATGATGAATATGACCCCGAGTATCAATAAATGGAAAAGTGGTTGCTTTTGGGGCGTTTTCGGGTGTCTTAAGAAGCAAATTTGCTCTAATAAGAGTGCTGAAAGTTTGAAAACAAACACATGAACCCATATTTATTAATGTTTGCACCTCTTAGGTATACCTTCCTCTACAACTTTGCAAAGTTTGGTGAAAATGACATGGGTTTTGAATAAAGTGCAGCATTTCTTTTACTTGTTATTAAAATTTGAATTGTTTGAGGTTGAGTATCTTTTCCACAATTTCTAAGAACTGAAAGTGTTGTTAGACTTAAATGAGCAAACAATTGACAGCAATATAGATAGATTATCCATGTTACGGATACAATTATTAATCACATTGCAAAATTTAATGAAATTTTCATGGATTTTGACTGAGTAATAGGGCTTAAACTCAATGTTGCGATCTTGCGAGGTCTAAAAATGCCATATTATTTTGGATGCGCAATTCTTAAGAACATCATCCATTTTGGGTTAACATTTAAGCTCTAAAGCAAAAAATCAAGCACATGGACCCATGTTAATTTGTGCATATTTGGAATATTCAGGTGCTAAAGTATCTATATGCAAAGTATGGTGAAAATGTCATGGATTTTCAATGTTTGGGAGCAAGACTATGGAACCACTCGCATTTTAGATGGTATTAACAGACTTTTGCTTGTTTTCGGCGCATTTAGGGCTGTTTCAAGCCAACTAGCAATATTTTGGACACTGATAATTTGAAAACGAGCACATAGACCCCATAGTTTAAATGTCTTAACTTCTTCAGAATATATTCCTCTACAAATCTAGAGTATGATGAAAATGACATGGATTTTGAATGTTTGGGAGCAGGACTAAGGAACCATTCGTATTTTAGACATTTTGGATGGTATTAGACTTTTGCCCGTTTTAGGCGCATTACGGATTGTTTCAAGCCAACTCGCAACACTTTGGACACTGATAGTTTAAAAACGAGCACATGGACCCCATATTTTTAATATTTTAACGTCTTCAGAATATATTCCTCTACAAATCTAGAGAGTATGATAAAAATGACATGGATTTTGAATGTTTGGGAGCAGAACTACGGAACCATTCATATTTTAGACATTTTGGACGGTATTATCAGACATACTTGTTTTCGGCGCATTTTGGGCTGTTTCAAGCCAACTCGCAACAGTTTAGACACTGATAGCTTAAAAACGAGCACATGGACCCCATGTTTTTAATATTTTAACGTCATCAGAATATATTCCTCTGAAAATCTAGAGAGTATGATGAAAATGACATGGATTTTTAATGTTTGGGAGCAAAACTACGGAACTATTCGCATTTTAGACGGTATCATTAGACTTTTGCACGTTTTCGGCGCATTTTAGGTGGATTTCAATATATTCAAGCCAACTCGCAGAAATTGAGACAGATAGTTTAAAAACGAGCACATGGACCCCATATTTTTAATATTTTAATGCTTTTAGAATATATTCCTCTAAAAATCTAGAGAGTATGATGAAAATGACATGGATTTTGAATGTTTGGGAGCGAAATATGGAACCATTTGCATTTTAGAGGGTATTATGAGACTTTTGCATGTTTTCAGCGATTTTTAGGCGATTTTCAAGCCAACTCGCATCACTTTGGACATTCATAGTTTAGAAACGAGCACATGGACCTCATATTTTTAAGATTTAAATGTCTTTAGAATACATTCTTCTACAAATCTGGAGAGTATGATGAAAATGACATGGATTTTGAATGTTTTGGGGCAAAACTACAGAGCCATTCGCCTTTTAGACGGCATTATTAGACTTTTGCACGTTTTGGGGGCATTTTGGGCGATTTTCATGCCAACTCGCCTCACTTTGGACACTCACAGTTAAAAAATGAGCACATGGACCCCATATTTTTAACTTCGCTACACTCTCGATATGCATTCCTCTACAATTTAGCCGAATTTTATAAAAATGACATGGATTCTGAAAAAAGTGCAGCTTACAAAATACTTTTTTAATTTTTGAGTAGATTCACGTCTTTGAAGGTTTGTTTTTTTTTTCGAGTTTTTGCACCATCCTTGCCAAATGAGGGCGCTGCTGACTCCAAATAGATATAGTTTTACCAATTAAAAGACCTTCTCTTACTTTGGTATACACTTTGTTATATATCTTGAGAATTTGATGAAGTTTGATGTGGTATCCACTGAGTAAAGATGATTTTAAACTAATTTGGTGAATTCGTGAGGTCTAAGAGAGGCATAATTCTCTTGATTGCGCAATAATGCATATCATTCAAATATGGCGACTTTGAAGACCCGTAGAAAAAAAATAAGCACATAAACCTATGTTTTTTTTTGCATTTTCATAATGCATAGATACCAAAGTAACTCTCTGCAAAATTTGGTGAAAATGACATGGACTTCATTTTAACCGTGGAACGTCCTTAACATGCTTTTCAATGACAATTTTCATTCAAAATGTTTAATATCCATTTTTCATTTGGTAAATTGTTGTTGCTTGCTGTTGATGGATAAAACAAATCAAAACAATGCCAAACTAAACGAAATTTTGCAGTAGTTAGCAGTTATGATGAAGTGTGTTAACATGAATTTAATACAACCCCCCCCCCCACACACAAAGAAGAATAAAGTGTCATGGTCTTGTATATATACATGTATATATATATATATATATATATATTCAGTTGAGGCCAGAAATTTACATACACCCAGGAAATTCAAACAAAAGTTGACACTTGCCAAACATCATAAAATTTACTGTATCTTATGAAATATTTGTGCTATCAATTTGATATCAAACAAATGAGTATGTCATGCCCCTTCATCACATCGCTTTGTCATCAGGTGCTGAAAAATATTTAGGTGTCATTTCCCTCAAGGATCTTCATATTTTAGACAAATTAAAAATAAAAACTTGACAAAATTTTTCATATTTGTGCTAGTTACTTCTCAACACAAACATTTCAGATTACAATTTTTTGTTCAGTGGTGACATATCATGATAGAAAATGTAATATGAATCATAGATTTAAATTTATACATTTCTATGAAATGATGTTTGAAAATATGATAACAAATAGAATACATTTGGCATGAATATTAATTTTTTCCTTCAAAGAAAATTTCACCTGAAATATACTTTAATCCCAACAGCATCCCGATCATGTGTAAGAGCTTAATATGCTCTTTCATTTGATACCAAATTCGTCATGGTAGTATATTTTCGAAGATATAGTAAATTGTATGATGTTTCTCAAGCAAACAATTTTCACTGAATTCCATGGGGTATGTAAACTTTTGGCCTCAACTCTCTCTCTATTTATATAAGGTATTTTATATTAGCAGCCAGAATGTAAGTATCCAGTCTTTATGTTAAGAAAATTCTCATGACCCCCCCACCAAAAAAGTGATTGTATTGCAATTCAATGTCATTCAAACAAAGGGAGAGGACTGGATAATATACTCTTTAATGTATATTTACTTGTATGACTAATCCTTATTTCCATGATTCGATTTATTTGGGAAGATGAGGATGTGTTGGAAGTCCTACTTATATAAATTGATAATAAACAAAGATTTGAATACAGACTATCTAAGGTAGATGTGAAATAACTACATGTACATGCAATCAGTCTCCAAAATAAAGAACAAAAAAATTCTCTGTTCCGCAATCAGCCTTTTGTAACAGATACATTAGCAAAGGAGTGAATAACAATGTACTCTACAAATTGTCTTGTAGTGGTAATCTTTAAAAAAATAGCCATATCCTCAGTGTTAAAAAGATAGAGCATGTAGTACAGTAACATCAATCAGGGACTCGATTTTAAGGCGCGCGAGAGCGATCGCGCGCTACATGCGCGCCTTAATCCATTTTAGGTAGCGCGATTAATAGCGCGCCTCGTGATCGCTGAGCTGCGCGGAAATGCCTTAAGTCGCCCTCGAAATCACCCAAAATCATTGCCGAGTGATAACAACTCAACGGCCCACTAACGCCATATGTTCGAGCTCCGCATACCATTTAAAAATCATCAAATATCCACACTCAAAATCATGAATAAGCCTTGAAAATAGCGAGGAGCGCAGTTTCAAATTTTGCGTCTTTTTTTCTGTACCACGTATTTCCATACACATGGTACCAGGTATGGAAAAAAAAATCAACGCAACGGTCGGGAAACAGTTGCATGTATAGGGGTCCATTATGACTACCACGCACCATGTGCAATTTCTAATGCACGTGTTTCCCCTACAGATATCACAATTCAGAGTCTAGTAACCTAGCATTGGTGAGTTGTCATTCGGCTTTGCTTTTCAAAACGGCCTATTAACATCCAAAATAAGTTACCTTATTTATTAATTATAACTAAAAAATAATTTTTCTTTTTCTAGAGGATGAGGTAAATATCAGAAAATAAATCATCAAACAAAGCTCCATCTATTTTACAAGGCCGGCGGCAGGCTCACGCACGAACGCATTGGCGCATGTAGCCAGTCGGAGCTCTGTCTCTCTGCCAGAGCTCTGGGGGACAATTCGCTCAGTAAAGGCCTCAATGATGGTGATTTTCTGTTTCAGACAGAGTTTACATTTCAGGTATATTATTCAAAACTGCCAATAAAGTTTGATGATTTCTTCATTGTCATGTATATTTAAGTTCTTAATGAATACATTCTCACCAAATTTAGACTCCCCCATAGAGAAATGCAATTTTCGTGGAGATCTGCGTTTTCAAAGAACTTCAGGAAAAGTTAGGGTGTGTGGGCCTTTATTACATGTACATGGCCGAGTACAGGGTATTGTACTGGAATAGACGGAGTAGAAATTAGATATTGAATTCATTTACATCCAAGTCCAACTCACAGTCACACATACACGCACAGTGCCACACACCCACACACACCCACATCCAAGATTCTAAGCATGAAAAAATAACTTAAAAAATCATACAATATTTAACAAAAAGTAATAATTCATTAATAAGTGAACAGGTATTCCTGAAAATACAAAAAAGTAGCATTTAAAAAGAGCCCCCAAAATGCAAAATTAGCCCCAAAATTTGACAAAAAAATTAAAATGGAGCCCCCGAAAAAAAAAAATTGTCAGTGACTTAACTTTTAGCCAAAGTCAAAACCTCACTCAAACAGGTTTTACAATCTAATTACAATACATTGTAAAACAATTATAAATATTGCATATTCGATTGTTTCCTTCCTTTTGGTTGTTGATTGTAACTTAGTACATATATTTCCTCCATCTGTTTTGTTAATTGGACAAAAAGCTCCCCTTGTATGTTGAAGAAGAGCTTTTTGCAGTGCTCCTCTACCGCTCTCCTTAAAAGTTCTAGGAGAGCTTTTTATTGCTCCCCTCATAAATATAAAACCGAGTCCCTGATCAATGAATGTAGAACTATCACCGTGACTTACTGGTGTAAAATATCTGGTGTTTTCTACTCATACACTAGCCTATAATCTAGACGGAAGCTGCAGTTAGTGTCTTTGCTGTTATTCTGAACGTAAGCGATACATCTGATCTGGCGAAGACTACGCAGTGTGCTGCGTTAGCAGCCACTACCTATACACTCCTGTCTGCCCAATCAATATTCATGTATTCATCTCGTCGTTTGACGTGTTGTGGTAACGGGATCCGTACCGGTACCTGTACCTGTATTGCTGTTGTGTGCCATAACTTCAGATCATAAAAGCGAAGATATTATCGTCACACAGAGGGATTGCCTGGTAGATTTCGCTTTTTCCACATCCCTTCCGTCGTCAATAATGCTACGAATGGCAGATTCTCCAAGGTCTCGGAATTTTCCACTAGGAATGTGGAGTTTATCGGCAGCATAATCCAAACTCTCGCAGAAGTTTCTTGCGTGTACTTATACTCACCATTGTGGATGAAGAAAGTGACATCATGTCACGTGACTTATATGCATTACCTTCTTCTTTCCAACGTATTTTTTATTAGTCTGATTTATTTCTTCTCATACGAAAAACTGGCGTCATTTCAAAGTCGATAATAAAAAAACAACATCCAAAGCAAGACGGGAGTGTAGAGGCAGTGCCTGCTAACGCAGCCACAGTGCGTAGTCTTCGCCAGATCAGACGTATCGCTTACGTTCAGCATACAGCAAAGACAATAACTGCAGCCTCCGCCTAGATTATAGGCTACTCATACACTGACTAGAGTAGTTTGATCAACACTGTTTTACCAACTGTGGTGTACTGTAGGAATGATAAGCAAGCCCAATCCACAAAGAAACAACTCACCTTCAGCTTGTAAGTCTGAGTTTGTATGAAGATTAAAGAAGGCATTGGCGCAACATGACAGGAAAGATAGAGATAAACATGAAAGATAATGGTTCATACATCAAAGGAAATATTATGACATGATAGAAAAATAAACAGTATTATCACAGATCTTAAGAAGGAAATTAGTTACAGGAACAATATGGAAGATAATTAATCAGCAAAGCATGAGTATGCAGTAAATACATTGTGAAAAGTTGTGAAAATATGAACCAGACTGGATTCATATCTTATAAACAAAACTAATAAATATAATTCAATGCAACATAATGTAGTCACAAATGCATTCAAACATAAAGTTACAAGTAGATTTGTACAGAGAATGCATCATTTGTGAAACTGGTACATTGCATTGACACACTATACTGACATAATAGATACTACACATTATACAAGGAGGAAGAACTATCTAACAATACAATATTTAGACAAAAAACACACAGAACATGAGTATAACATCAAATAATCTACTCATAAAACCCAGAAAGAACTTAAACATCAAAATAATCTACTCATAAAGCCCAGAAAGAACTTGAGTATAACATCAAAATAATCTACTCATAAAACCCAGAAAGAACTTGAGTATAACATCAAAATAATCTACTCATAAAACCCAGAAAGAACTTGAGTATAACATCAAATTAATCTACTCATAAAACCCAGAAAGAACTTGAGTATAACATCAAAATAATCTACTCATAAAACCCAGAAAGAACTTGAGTATAACATCAAATTAATCTACTCATAAAACCCAGAAAGAACTTGAGTATAACATCAAAATAATCTACTCATAAAACCCAGAAAGAACTTGAGTATAACATCAAAATAATCTACTCATAAAACCCAGAAAGTACTTGAGTATAACATCAAAATAATCTACTCATACATGTAAAACCCAGAAAGAACTTGAGTATAACATCAAAATATTCTACTCATAAAACCCCAAAATTCAATCAGTGCCCCCTTTCCAATTCTCATGATATAAAATTATACAAACTACATCCATTAGATCTTGATGAATATATTTTAGTTCTCAATGAATACTTAGGAATCATAATGAAACATTCAAGAGGTTTGCTTACAATACTGCCAATAATTGGAAGAATTGGCCTCAAAACAATTCAAACTAACACCTTCTACATGTACAATAGAAAGATAGGCCTTGTGTAAATAATATTAAAACTAAAAACAATCCAATGAATCTAAACTGAAGGAAGAATAGGTGTTAGTACAAAGACATAAATGACTGCCAATGTAGTACTAGATAAAAAGAATAATTGCATGAAGTACTACTGAATGTAAGACACTCACATAGATAGTGCGATAACAAAGCTCAAGCAGTCTTAGGTCTAAATTTAACAATTTCTCCATCTACATTGTATTAAAGACTTTGAACTTATATAGTAAAATGCAATTATTATTATCAGCATTTCTATTTTAAAAAATGACATCAAAAGATCAACAGAGCAAATGTTTGTCTTTTGAGAAATGACTATCACTGGAAAGACCATGAATACAATTTTTCAGAAGTTCTTGAGTTGGAAATAATATTAAAAGGAATTTTGAAAAAAAATATGTAGACCTCCAAAAATTACAAATGGAAAGAAAAAAATAATTTTATTACTGACAATAGTGTCATTCAACCATTTTCATCTGAATATAATAGGAATTGGCACCTTATAAAGGCTTAATCTTATTCATAAGAAATACATAAACATTATGATTAATATGATTTTTTTGCACATATAAAGTAAAACCAATATTAAAGGCATAGGCTCACAATGTAAAGGTCTTAATTAACAAACATACTGAACTTTGATTCATGCTGTATTGTTCATATGGATAAAAAAAAAACACACAGGAAGAAAATAAAAATAAATTTGTGCACACAATTTCAGGATATCTGTGACTGAAAAGTTATAACTTATGGGATGAAATTAAGATGGCGTTCCTGATAGCTTATTTCACTTTTTAAATAATGATTTTCAGATGCAATTTTGTTCTGGGCTTTATTTTTATCACAGACACAGGTGACAAGAAATACCTTGCAGCTCAGATTTTAAAAAAAGTCACATCTATGTTGACCAATGCCTTCAATTTTACTAGTTTGAAATACGGATGGGTTGAAAATTTCAAATTGGATCTTAGAAGTGGTTCACCTCATGCTGCATGGAATTATTCCCCTGATGGATAATTGGGAAATAAATAATCCAATATTCTTTTTTTTTTAATAATCCAACATTCTACTCCTTAATGATGAAACTTTCAGACCCTGTACTTACATGTACTGTAAAGTAAATCAAAATTTGAATCCGGGCTAGAATACATAACTAAATGGGTCACTACTTGATTAATTTTAGTCTTCCATTTGCACGACAAGCAGTTAAAAGAAAATGCACTGCAATTATCTCATCACATATTAAAGCTTAATAAATTTTAATCTACATTAGATGGGGGAGGTGGTGCATGTTCATTGTCAATAAAATATGTAAATGGGTATATATTCTGTGGGGAATATGGTGAATTTTCCATCGAAAAATATAAAATAGATGATATATTATAACAATCTGAGTTTCCTCCAACAGCCATGTCACAAATCAGAAAAAAAGGCAGACTGCAATTAAGGTCTTTGCTCAAATTAACCGTGTATGGCGTATAATTCTATCGTAGCAGTGCCCAATTGGATTCATTCATGAATTATAGTATTTAGTGTAAAAAATGAATTATCATCTGACTGCAAACTAGAAAAAAAATGTGTGAGCTATCAAAGACTAAAATTAAAGACACAATTTTTGTAGAAGCATCCTCTCATGGCACTGATCATGAACATAAAGCTTTTGAATAATATTTTAAACTGAGGTACATGCCACAATTACCTAGCAACCCTGATGGATATGGAAGCTTAATTATCTGACATCATAATCTATAGAGACACTTTAGTCTTGATGCCTTGAGAACATCTGTGCTTCTATTATCCACCCCCCCCCCCCACCATCGCTCTGTTCCTTAATGGTCTCATGGATAGCTGCATCTTGAAACTGTCAAAACATTCTCTTCATAAATTACTTATTAACTTATCATGCCAAACATCTGGCATACAGTCTGATATTTTCATGAAATTTACCCCTCTTAAAATATTAATATTGACTACATTAATAGATCAAATATCTGAGGAGGGCATGAAAATATGATACATGAAGGTTCTTAACTTGAAATATATTCTCAATGCCTTTTATATTTCATGTTCTGAGATAATAAACTACATGTTTTATTATTTTCTACTAAAAAAGAAAATAATTGAGATTATTCACATTATCTTATTTCCAATCTGCCGAATCATACCAAACAAAATAATCTTGAAAGATTAAAAAAAAAAGAAAGAAATTTGTAGGTTTCCATCTTGATATTACACATATAATCCTGGGTCATTTTTTTTAGAGCAAAGTAGCGCGATTCTTGGCGATTTTTTCAGCTAAAATTCAAGGGAAGATGGACAGGAATTTCTGCTTTCGATAATCTACCCAATTGTATGCTATTGAAGCACAACCAAAGGTGAATCTTGAATAAGGTGAATATTGAATCTGGTGAGCCTAGAAAGTTCATTAATTCATATCCTTCAGAATAGAATTAAAGGGTAAAATCACTCTATCAATATATTGATGAAGGTTCAATAAAATTCCATCAAATAGTATAAATAGATTAATGAACTTTGAAGCTTTTGATTTACGATGTCATAAACGAGCAGCCTCCATCCCCATATATTATGTAACATATCAATTCTATAAATTCAACTAATGGAATATGGTGAATAAAAGATATTATCATCTATATAGAGTGTTCTCGCGATGCATTAAAAATGCGTATTTTGGTCTGCATCAATTGCCGTGCAGTATCAGAGCGTATCCCTAAAAAGAACGGAAATCCAACGAATATCCCATAGGCTCCTGTACAAAATTTGTTATTGAATATGAGAGCTTATACAAGTTTAGGGCGCGGCCGCATAATATACAACAATGAAAGCAATGCGATGCGCAGCATAGAGCACAACTACGCTCTATGACGTCATAATGAACTACATGCAAGTTGCACATCAACGACCAAAATTGATCCTATGAAGTGATAATGGCATAATGTGATAAGTGATATGACTTGTTAAATCAAATTTCTCCCTCTTTTTTTTTTTTGGGGGGGGGGGTGGGATAGATGATAATAATTATATTGGATGGCGTTATTTCATGAAATGCCAGAAATATTCCACTCGTTAGAGCCAATATTCTACTCATCAGCGATTCGTTGAATATTTTACCGAACTCTTGGAATATTCCGTGTATTCCATTCTGAGCCATCCAATATAATATAATTATTCTTATAGAAGGGGACATAAAATGATGTTTCTGATGTCTCCACTGCATAATTAAAATCACTTTCAATTTTTTGAGAAAAATCTGTGACGTCAGAAAATCAAAATTTAACAAAATCATTACTCTTTTAATCTTGGACGGATTTTCGTCAGATTGTCACCAGTAATCTTCTCTTAATTTTTCTGTTTTTATTAAAATCAATTTATCATCAGGGTGCCTTCATCCATGGTGTTATACTAACCTTCATTAGACCCTTGTATGATGTATTTAGATTTATTATCCTCTGAGCTGACAGTCTGCATCATGCTATTGAAGAAATTATACAGCTGAAAAGAATAATAGAGACAACCATTATATAACAAAAACATGATTCTTAAGTTAAAGCAAGATAAAGCAAGTATCTTCCATTTGGTATTGTTCCAGTTGAGAAGGTAAAATGGATGTACAGTGTATACTTTTCTCAGGACTAATATTTATATGTTATATGCAGCCAAAACAAAATCTCTGGTGCATGCTCATTGCTGGTTAATAGTCAACTACAATTTGATGAGATGATTATAATAAGATTAAAAAATATCCATAAAAGATACTTAGGATCTTATCAGTAATGAAGATAAAGATGATATTTTTTTACTCTTGATATTCATGTATATCAGAAACTTTGAAAACAAAGTTCTCTTGAAATATTTACTTCTAATAAATGCTTGGTTTCAAGAGATTTGGTCTTAGCCTTTTGTGTGGCAACACTAATGAAAATTGATTTTTAATATTTATCAGACAGGCATATTCCAATACATTATTAGATTTTATTGATAAAATAGTTCAATTTTTCATATCAAAAGCTAATCCTAGATAGAAATTTATATTCCAAACTCAAAGGATTTGAATTTACATCTACAAGGCAACATGTAAATCTTATGTGGGCTAGTCACTGTTCATAGCCACTCTGGATTTTATCTAAATCTTTGCAACATTGAATGAGCATCGCATCAAAATGTCACAGAGTTTATCTTCAAAGTAATTATTCAGGTTTATTCTTGATTTTTTTTTATAAATCCAAACAACTTTAATTAAAAATTTATGAAGTTTAATTAACAAAAAAGCGAACAAATATGAGTATTTTTTATGATAGTGTAGAGATTTTTTTGGTAACAAATGTTCAACAGCACAGCTAGAATATGGACTAGCACATGAGATACATTAGTAAAACTTCAATTCGAAGAACTCCTTGAATAATGGATAAACAATGAGAAATTGTTTTCAAAATCTACTAAATGTAATAAATTCTGGGTACTTGAAATCATGGGTTATATTATATAAATATTTGGTGTCCATCGTGACACATGTTCCGCATCCATTTTGCAGGGATCCGGGTCATAGTTCTGTTAATTTATAATCTGCAATAAATACTCATATACAGAAATCTAAAGCACAAAGGTCTATAAAAACAGATGAATAAAATCAATCCAAAAGTAGATTTTTTTTTTAATGTGGCAGCAATTTGGTGTCCACTTTTGGACACTGTTTAACAAATGTTCCATGCATTTTCAGAGGTAGGAGAAATCTCTGAAGAAATGAACATAGCCATATTTAACTGGCAGGATATAATCACAATGTAACCACAAACTAAAAACTTGAAGATGTTGAACTTTTGCATGAAGAAAATAAGCCAATTCTCTAACTCATGTAAGATTTGTTATGGTGGACACCAAGCATAATTCATAAAATGCTAATAGAAACCCATACAAAAGACAAAAAAATCAAAGTATGTTCATATCATTGGAGACCGCTTCGGTTTGAACTATCTCCCCTGGTTATGGATATCTCATGAATGTTTATTGATAACTCAGTGTGTTCAGGGCATTTTATAAAGGAATTCATATTTTCAGTCTGATGTCACATCACTTTCCCTCCACAGTATTGTAAAAATCTCCATCTAGAATGTATGTCTACTCACTGATAGCAATACTGATCAAATAAAATCAGGGCCCTACATATTGATTTATTTCTAGGGCTCTTGTGTTAATAGGGAATAATCAATGCTTCATACTTTCTGTCAGCAAAGTTTAAGATGCAATCTGTTACCTAGCATGAATCACATATTCAATATTTACACAATCATGACAATTTGAAATAAAATTACAAAAAAAGATAGAAAAAAAAATAAAAAGAAACACAAAAAATAAGTAAAAGATTTGAATTAACCGGGGTAGCTGCAATTTAACAGGGAACATCTAGGCATGGTCCAGAAAACTACCATTACAAGGTTAGCACAATTATTCTGCCATCAACTTCAACAAAGGACAAAATAATATTTCACTGGTAAAAACTTCAACACTACCAGGCGAATGCTGAAAATAATATGACACAATTTAATTAAATGACAAAGGAGCAAAAAATAAAAAAGACATATAAACTGGATGAAAAAGCAAAGGTAATAAATCAGAGATTTTTTCATACATGTACATGTACTTTGGCGAAGCAGTTGAGCAATATATGTCTGAATGTGCAAGGAGTATGCTAATGATATTCCTTTTATTATCACATGAAATATTAATCCTTTCAATTTTTTTACATGTGTGTAAACTATGACAATATTTCCCTTGTCTAATTTATCACAATATTATGATCTTAAGTAAAAAAAAATTAACTCAGTAATCAACCCAAAAGTTTGCTTAGAGAGGAAAGTTATAATGACTTGTATACACAAAAGAAAAAGTGGGGATCACTATACATTAGCTCACTTTATTGCATGTTCATGTATACACGATGATGTAAAACTGAACAATGGCCTTTAATAGCTCATTCTTCATCAAATTTTGATGTGGAGTGTTGTGACCCAGTGGAGTAGTCTTCCGACTTTGAAAAAGAAGGTTGTGAGTTCAAATACCAGCCATGGCTTAATTTCCTTCAAGACAATGATCCACAATGTGCCGCACTCAACCCAGGTGAGGAAAATGGGTACTGGCAGGAAGTAATTCCACAAAAAGCTGTGAGCACCAAAACCAGTAGCCAAGCCTAGCCGGGGTAACATATATAGAAGCACCTTGAGCACCTCACCAGCTGGATATTGCGCAATACAAAAACCATATATATTGGAAATTGTAAAAAAATATCAAGGTATATAATATATGCATATTTACATCAACACTTTTATTTCTATTAAAAAAAAATGAAATTTAAAGTCAAGAGCATTTGTTAGCATATTTAACAATCATAGACCTGAAAAGAGGCAGCTAGTTTCATACAAGTAGTTTGGCAGCACATAAAGCAGTCTCAGTTGTACCAAAGTAGAAATTCTCCCTCTTTCTCTCTTTCATTTCTTGTACTATAAAAGCAAGGCATAATATATCAAGTATTTTCAAGGCATAGCAGTTGTCAAGGTTACCAAATGCATCAATTTATCAAACATTCAAAAACCATGTTTAGCCTTCAGACAAAAAGCCTCATTCTCATATTTCTTTGACTGTGATGACACAAAATCATATCTGTCAATAATTATTACGAATAAAAATAGTACAATAAAAGAAGAGCTCCATGAAAAATTGCTTTTCGTTTTATGGTTGGTGTATAACTCAGACTTACTGTCAGATCGTGAATGTCACACCTCCCTAAAAAGAATTCTACTGGAATTTCTATGGCATTTTAACAAAAACTGATTAGAACACAAATCAACCCATTGGGAATCTGGAAAAGATGCAGTGTATGGTGCTGTATGAGACTCCAACTAAGAAATGATTCCCTTATAAGCCTGTTTAAATCTTTGGCAAAGGGTGTAAGCTTCTATCTTTCTTCATCTGTTGATTCTAAAGTAAATGTAAAAAAAAAAAGGGATATCTTGTGCCCTGTTATACCCACAAATGTAATAACTCCCACAAATGTAATAACGCCCACAAATGAAACAAGACTTTTTTGGGCCCAGTATTGCCATGCAGCTCTCTTCTTCAACTGCAAGTCTTGGTCAGCCCCCCGGGGGGGGGGGGGGGGGGGCAGTTAAATGTATTGCTGTACACACGTGTGTCCAAATTATTTCCAAACACCCCCTAAACAAGTTTTTCGCGGGCTTTATTTACACATTTTGGCCCCTAAACAAGTTGTCGCCAGAATATGACCCCGGGGAAAAAGCTTGGGGGAAAAAAAATACCCTAAACACGTTTGGCTAGTCTTTAAAAAAAAGGTTTGGAAAAAAAACATACCCTAAATACATTTGACCCTGCGATTGACCATTGACCAGTCTTTCAAAACTACCCCTTTTTTTGAAAATCAATGTTTTTGATACCCTTAACAAGTGCACGCGCGGCCCACATCCAAAACTGAAAAAACACCCAAACGCGTTTTTTGTTGTCATGCATGTGTACAGCATATTTGACTGCGCCCCCCCCCCCGGCATTCAGCCAGTATTTGACAAAAAATATACATAGCCAAGTCACAAGGCATTGTCAAAAGGCTAGCCTCTTGTAGACTCCAGTAGTGTAATGCACCGTAAATTTTGAAGGGGACATAAAATTCAGAAGATAATATCACATCTTACCCTTTTCCATTTCCTTTCCTCTTATCCTATTTTTTTCTCATAAGCATGAATATTTATCATAGTCCCCAAACCCAACTCATATGTATGTGAGCGCGTAATGGTCTAGTGGTTCTGACCGTGCCTTTCAGAGGGTCATGGGTTCAAATCCTAGCCATGGTGGCATGGGTGTCAGAGTAGAGGAATACCTTTTGTATGGGGGGGGGGGGGGTGGGGGAAGCAACAATAGATGTCCCCCCATGAACAAAGGATAGTCCTCTATGCTGATGAAAATGCATGGTGGTACCTGGGAGGATGAATTCCTTGCATTTAATACTGAGAGCTGTTGACAAAATGGTAGCTCAAGCTAAAGCCGGGGTAATAATAGCAATGCTTTTTACTCAGGCAAAAAGTGTTATATAAATCCAGCTATTATCATTATCATAATTTAGTCAAACCTAATAATTGTGGTGAACTATAATGAAGTTTCTCCAGTGTGTCTTTAATTAAAAAGTGGCAATGTTTGTCAGTAACAATTTGCTTGAGTGATTGCCAGACAAAGGTTAGGTACTTTATACACTAATTCAACTTCCATTATGTTTTTTTTACAGTTGCATTTACATTGTAATTACACGTTTCATAAATTGTAACATAAAAGTGATTGAGAAGAGAGAAAAAACAGTAGTCACACACTCACACAGTTGGGTGGCTAATTGAGCATGCAAATTAGAAACGTTCCAAAGTATGCATGTTCCATGTGTTACCTTTTTTACAACAATTTTTCTTATTCATTTGTTATTACAAAATTGAATTTGGCTCAAACTTTCCAAAGTTGTTATTTATATTGGGGCATGTCTACATCATCACATCAAAACTTCATCAGGTTTATGTAATTTATGTGATTGGCTAATTACATTTGGTATCACAAGGGACACTGCATACCCTTTTGTACATGTGAGATATTCAGCACATCTCAAGCTGAGACTATGCAGAAAAGTAGAGTGCCATAAAGGAATGGTCCAGGCTGGAGATGGGCAGTTCCGCGGTTACGGAGTGACATTCAGAAACAACTTTTTTGCATTCAAACAAAGATATCACCCATATTTGAATAGTTATTTTCAAAGAAATGGTACCTGACAGTAGTTGCTGAAACCTACTTTTCAAAATAATAACATTTGTTATATTGATCCACTGAATTAATGAGATATGAATATTCATAAACATGGTTACGGAGTGACGCAAAATGGACATGCATATTTGAGGAGAAAACGTATTGCTCAAACTCTGTGAATTTTCAAATGCTATCATAATTCTGATTTATTGATTGGATTCTATGTTGTTCTAGCTTTAATATGCTGCATTACATTAAAAACTTTGTGTATTATTTCATTAATTACAACTTAAAACGTAAACCCATACCCGGTTACGGAGTGACATCAGAAATATCCACTCACGAGCAACGTAAAATGAACTTATTTTTTAAAATTTTTGTTTGATATGATGTAAAATGATGACCTTCAGATTATCCAAAAGAAAATTTTACAAAACAAGCAATAGTTTTCTGTTAATTGAAATTAAGTAAAAAACAAAAAATATGTAGTCCCATGTATAGAATTTCTTGTATGGTTTGGATTCTCCTATAAGGAGATATGTAAGAAAAAAAATTGTGGCTATTTATGTTCCCCTTTTGTATTTATGAAATTCCATATGAGTTTCGATAGAGAAATTTGATCCAGATTTGAAATAGAGCCAATATAACTTTTTGGAAAATGTCCTCATTTGCTTGGAACTGCCCAGATATAAATATCTCAATAAATAGAGTAAAATTCACTGAGCATAATGCTGAAATATTTATCAAATCGGACAACAAATAACAAAGTTAATGTTGAATTTTAAAGATTTGCATTATTCCGGTGAAACAGTTCTAGGCATGTCTTTATGAATATTCATCAGGTGGGCTGATGTCATATTCTCACTTGTTCTTTTATATTTTATTATATGAAATTAGGATTATTAAATTTTCTTTACTAAGAACTAAAACATTTGGATTGACAACTGATTAAGTGCGTTATTTATTGCCGCAACTTATTTCATCATAATGGAAAACAGAGCTACAGAGCTGCGACTTTCAGCAGGAATCTTGCAAGCGGCTTTTCATTCCTAATTATCACATTTTATTATAAAAACCAAACCATGGGCAATCCTGGGAAACCCACTAGGTGAAAGATGCATAGTCAGTATCTG
This sequence comes from Lytechinus pictus, assembly GCF_037042905.1. NCBI lineage: Eukaryota > Metazoa > Echinodermata > Echinoidea > Temnopleuroida > Toxopneustidae > Lytechinus > Lytechinus pictus. The sequence continues at coordinate 19,690,874 of NW_026974140.1, forward strand.
ATTCTTGCAGAAAGTCACAGCACAGTCTGTTAGTAAGGTACCTACAACTACAAGTCATTAGCCTTTCCTTTGCCGAGGGACGAAACATACACTGAAATTCAATTCAGCATCCCCAACAATCAATTACTCCCCCTATACCTCCATAACTTTTTTCCCACAGGTCGAGCTCAGTTCTAGCCAGGATACAAAAATAATGTACATGAAAACATGGCAACCCACCCAAAGTTGCTCAAATCCAGATTTGGACACCTTTCTCATTACGCTTTCTTAAACTAGTTTACTGGAAACCGGTTCAGGAAACCAGTTTGGAAGATCACTTTGATGGCGTTCCCACTTGATCACAGGAAAGTGGTTTTCAAAATCACTTCACGTAAAGCGATCTTGTTGCTATGGAAATACTCTGAGTGGGGTGACACGTTTCGCGCGAAATTTGAAACCACAGCGTAGGCATTCTACACATGTCGTGTGGAGTAGTGCGCTCAACATGTACGAAGATTGCTTCACGAAGAACGGCTGTGTCCTCACTTGTGCTAAAACCAGTTTACCGAGGCGAAGCGATCTTGAAAACTACATCGCGAGGTGGTTTTCCGAACTGGTTTGGAAGATCGCTTCCAAGACCACTTGGGACTTGTTGGGACCTACAGGTATCATTTTGTCAAATGTGTAATCCAAATCTGCTCTGAACCCACATCGGCCCGCTTATGGTAGTTTGCTACTCAGACCCTAGTTCATCACTCGTGGTATGAATGGTGGCCGAACAGAGAATGATTTTGAACTTGGCATATAGCTACTTCAAACTATATCCACATACTTGCATTTGTTTATTTCATGTCCTCGAATACAAGCTTTGTGGAAAAAAAAAGGTTAATTTAATCAATCAGAAGGAAAAAAAAAAAACATATTTTTTTGATTTTGAAAGAATGTTTGGTGTTCACAGAGACTCTCTTAGTCTTATCTCATACACTATTCTAACGTTAGAATATTTTAGAGAGTCAAAAGGGGCCTAAGCTTTCGATCCTAGCAGATTCTTCGTCGAAAGCTTAAGCCCCTTTTGACTCTCTAATTTACTCCATTGGCTCTCTTTTATTAGATAAGCAGTTTTCAGCAGCTTTTTTTCTGGTTAGAATATTTTATCTATCTCTGCAAATTTCAAAATAAGATCCTTGACTTTGTTAGCTTCAAACCTTTCTTAATGAGTAAAACAAAGAATAACATTGGTAAATGGAGACGGAGAATGTTCAAGTCATACCTGTATGACTTGAACATCATCTTTACTCTATACACACTGTAAATATGTTCATTACTGTGTATGGTCATAATTCTCTTGATATATTTGTAATTTTGTGTTGATTGATTATGTTATGTTCTTAATCACAGTTCATTCATCAAAAAAATGATTTAGGGTCCGAATCTTCACACCAATGGAAATTTGTCAAGAAATTTGAAACTGAGGTGACCATGGAGAGAAAATAGATGAACTCATCGTCAAAGTCAATACTTCCATTGATATGGATGAAGTTGGGAAAATGATGAGCCTAAAACAGGTCTAAATGATGTCATGAACAACTTTTGACTCTATCCCTGAATTTATTTTGTATAATGCGTAAAAAATTAGTCAATGTCCTTTTTTTATACACAATATGATACCGTGAGTGACACAACATTGAACCCTACTGATTTTTACTTTAAGTAATGTTTTAATTTTCAGCCTCATGTTCAATTTTATTCGAAAATGACCGTGTCTTTCTACAGAATGAACTACTCATCACTATTATAAAGCCTACTACACAGAGCTTAATTAATTGGCTCACTCTGATACTGAAAAGCTATTGCCTTTCAATTCAGTGAGGGTTTATTGTGTTTCAAAGGTGACAAACAAAACACAAGGCCGTCCCTATAGTTATTAGAGGGTAATCAGAAAATACTATCCACGAATCTCATCTTGTTAATGAATTCATCTGTTACATGTATAAATGGAAGGCATGACAGCATACATGTATATTTCTATCATGATAGTAAAGACAATGTATTCCCTTGATTGTTGCAAAACATTTTTGTCCATATGGATATATAGAAGGTACAGCATATATGTATGTGTAGATCATAGATGTCTCATTTTAAACGTATAATCATTTTCAAGCAAGCCTGTTAAAGATTTTAAAAAATTGTGGTAATGATCTCAAAATGATTTCAAACAGAATCCAATGAAATTACCACCAAAATATTTGGATGTAATGTGTCAAATATATAGTCTGGAAGATTATGCATAATAGCTGAGGAATTTAGCAAAATAAGCACGAAATTCCAACAAATGTCGCACATTTTTCGAAACAATATTAATATACTCTCCCATATATGCTTTTCTGCGTTAGTGAACAACAGAATCATCGATTTTGAGATAAGATTTCATGATTTCACAAAGAGACATTTCCCGGGATCGTCTCATATTCTGCTCCTTTGTCTCGGCAAACCGGCAAACCCCTCCCGGGACACCTATTTGTCCCGTATTTCAGAATATTGAACGAAATGTAGTTATAACATTTGAAAAAGACGAATTTTCATCAAATAACCACAGATGACGGAGCAGAGACAACAATAAAATCAATAACTGTAAACTTTTGCAAGGTCTGTGGTGATTTTCTTGCTAACCCAATACATTGCAAACGAACTGGCCTCCTGCCTGAGTGTGGCAGCTACTAGCTAGGCATGTAGGATCGGAGGAGATTCTCAATGGTGCAAACAATCTCACATGACAAACAGTTTTTCCACCGAAATAAATCAAAAAAATCAGCGGGATATTATTTTTATAATTGTATTATGGATTCTCAGATTGCTGATTTGAAGATGTAATAGGAGGAACAAGTTATTGAGTTTTCATAACTAGATCTAGTTATTTCAGCTTTCGTTTCAGATTTGGTGTGTATGATGCCGCGATGTTTCATCTAATTTTTAAGTCTGACAATGTTTCACTTTGAAATTTTATTCATTTCTAAAACATTTTAATTTTTCGAAATTTTAAAAATATATTAAACAAGTGGAACGCCTCTGGCAGTCTCGCCTGCATTACGCGATGTAATATAGCAGCAGTGCTAACTTTGAAAACTACTATAAAATAATCATTCACAAAAACACCATTCATATAATGACATACCACATTCATTGACCATAGATGACATTTAAACAGTGACTTAAGACTTGTCAACTACACCCATGTCCACATTTCATTCACTCTATCCATAAACTTTCAAAGTTATGATGGCAATTCAACAATTACCCCAACATGGCCTAAGTTTATTGACCTTAACTGACCTTTGACCTTGGTTTTGTGACCTGAAACTCACAGGGGATGTTCAGTGATACTTGATTACTCCTATATCCCAAGTTTTATGAAATAGATCCATAAACTTCAGAGTTAGGATGGTAATTCAACAAATACCCCCAACACGGCCAAAGTTCATTGACCTTAAATGACCTTTGACCATGGTCATGTGACCTGAAACTCGCACAGGATATTCAGTGGTACTTGATTAACCTAATGTCCAAGTTTCATGAACTACATTGTAGATCCATAAATTTTCAAAGTTATGAAGGTAATTCAACAAATACCCCCAACTTGGCCAAAGTTCATTGACCCTAAATGACCTTTGACCTTGGTCATGTGACCTGAAACTCAAAAAGGATGTTCACTAATACTAGATTAACCTTATGTCCAAGTTTCATGAACTATATCCATAAATTTTCAAAGTTATGATAGTAATTCAACAAATACCCCCAACTTGACCAAAGTTCATTGACCCTAAATGGCCTTTGAACTTGGTCATGTGACCTGAAACTCGAGCAGGATGTTCACTAATACTAGATTAACCTTATGCCCAAGTTTCATGAACTAGGTCCATATACTTTCTAAGTTATGATGTCATTTCAAAAACTTAACCTTCGGTTAAGATTTTGAAAATAATTCTCCCAACATGGTCTAAGTTCATTGACCCTAAATGACCTTTGTCATGTGACCTGAAACTCAGGCAGGATGTTCAGTAATACTTGATTAACCTTATTTCCAAGTTTCATGAACTAGGTCCATATACTTTCTAAGTTATGATGTCATTTCAAAAACTTAACCTTAGGTTAAGATTTGATGTTGACGCCGCCGCCGTCGGAAAAGCGGCGCCTATAGTCTCGCTCTGCTATGCAGGCGAGGCAAAAAGACCAAATATCATTATGTTTGTTAGATGATTGGATTTTTTGTTTGCTGAAGTTTGAACTTTTTTCCTTTCTTTCTTTTCTATCCATCTTTTGTCTTCCTTCTATCCTTCCTGCTTGCCCTTTTTTTGTTCCATCTATCTTTATTTCCTATCTTTCTTTTCTTAACCTTTTTTTTCTCTCTCACAGTTCATTTTTCTTTCTTTCTTTCTCTTACTTTCCATCTGTATTAAATTTTCTTTATTTATTTCTTTCCTTAAACTTTTCTTTGCTTTCTTTGCTTCCTTCTCCCTTCCTCTACTCTTTGTTTTATTTTTTCTCTTCTAATTCTTGTCCCTCATTCTTTCTTTTTCTTCCTTCCTTCCTTTTTTTTTTCTTTCTTTGTTTCTTTCTTTCAAAGAATGAAGGAAACATTTTTCTTTCCTTTATTCTTTCTTTCCTCCTGCATTTTTTCTTACTTTCTTTTTTCCTTTCCTTCATTTTGTCTTTCACACATTTATTCATCTATCTTCCCTTCCTTTCTTTTTCTTTCTTTCTATATTCATTTCAAAGAATGATGGAAACCTTTTTTTCTCTCTTTTATTCTTTCTTTCATCCTTCTTTTATTCTAACTTTCTTTAATTTTTTTTCTTTTTCCCTCATTTCCCCTTCATTTTTTTCTTTCTTTCTTTTCAATTGATCTCTTTTCTTTCTTTTTTTCTTTCTCTCCTTCATTATTTCGTTCACCCTCCCTTCCAATTCTTTATATTTTTTTCACAAGTCTAACACTGTGTAGCCTTCTTCGTAGATCTTTGTCGATTGTCCCCTATTTCATTTTGTGAAATCTGATCACCCTGCAAAGAGAAGTTTACATTATTGTACCAGATCTAGATGTATGATAATATTTTGACAATTAACCATGATTTAAAAGACAATCTCATGAAATAATTGTTTGCTGCAACTTGTCTGTTACCTTTGAATAGATTAGTAAATAAAGCACACTTGCTATAAAACTCCTATGTAAAGCATAGCCAGTGGATGCATGAAATGGAATGTCATGAGAGGAACAATTGTTTCTATTGGCTCAAGGAGACCAAAATACGAGCAAAGCCAGCAGGCTTGATCAACCCAATAGTCGATTTGACAGTCCCATAGGCTCAATACACCAACCTAGAAATGTTCTTTCCGATGAAGTTTTCTTCTTGATTTGTGTTCCTATGGGGTCCTAGAACAAATTCAGCTTGGTTGCCCAAAGTTGCCGTTTGGGCAATTTTGCTGATTTGCATAAATCCAAAATGGCCGCCAGATGCCATCTTAAAAACTTACCTTTTGAACCTCTTGCCCTAAAATGATTATTAATGACTCTTTTTAGGGGTTTAGGAGTGTGTAGAATCCATTTCTATTATCATTTTCGCAATATAAGGTCATCTTCAGGTCAAATCCAAGATGGCCGCCAGCTGCCATCTTGAAAAATTTACTTTTAATCCCCTTTCCCCCGAATGACGAGTAATACCTCTGTTTAGGGGTTTCGGGGTGTGTATAATCTCTTTCTGCTATCTATTTTGCAATATAATGTCATCTTCAGGTCAAATCCAAGATGGCCGCCAGATGATACCATTTTGAAAAATTAACTTCTGAACCCTTTGTCCAAGAATCATGAATAATAGCTTTTCGTGAGTTATTTGATATGCTGATTCCATTTCTGTTAATAATTTTGCAATATAGGATCATTCAGATAAAGAAAAAAAAGATGGCCGATAAACGCCATATTAGAAAAAAACTACCCCCCGAGACTATTAAACCTTGAAGATGTACTCTCCCCAAAATCGTACAGGCTGTCCTAAAGAGATTTACTATTATGTGTAGGAGCTCATGTAAGGGTATTTCAGTAAAATGATTAATTTCTTTTAATTTCTCAATTTTTAGTGGTCAAGTCAGGTCTTAGATGGTTAGATTTCTGATATAATTCGTCATTAACCGCTCACCTTGGAATGAATCCATTCAAGGTTTGGGCTATGACCTATTTCGAAAGTTCTCATCATTTTTTATGTCCAGCCATATTTTTCTAGTGAAAGGACTTCAAAGTATTATTTTTTAACTAAAAAGTGATTTCTCCGTATTTTTCAGAAAATTTGTTAACTTATTACCTTCCTTTATAAATATCATTGGACTTTTCGTCCTGACAAAAGCCTTTGACTTGGTCAGCACGAGTGCACTTTTTAGCCACCTGTAGAAGATAGGCTCCCCAAGACTGATCCATGGTCATATCATTCTATGTGAACAGTTTGCTACAATGCTGGAACATCTGGTAGCTTCCCTCAGTTCCTGTGAGCAGTGGCGTGAAGCAATTAGGCTGGGCCCGGCCCTGACACTCAGGATCTTCTTCTCTATGCTTCCCCAGTATGCACTTGGCGAATGCACAGAATGCATCTACGTATCCATATAACAGAGCAAATGGGAAACTCTTCAACATCGACCGGCTACGTTCCAAAACAATGGTCAGGATGGTTCTCATTCGCGAGATGTCGCCCCTGCCTTTCATAAAGAAGCTGGAGTAGGCCTACAAGACCTAGTCATGCAGCCGCCTGTCCTGTGCATGTAAGGAGTTTGGATGACCCATCAGCCTGTAAGACAGAAATCCTGATCGACTCAAGACACTGACTGTCCTCCAGATATCTCTATCAACAGCACGCACTAGTTTGGTTGTGATGGACTCCTCACCTACCATGCATTGACTATCTGTCTCTAGTTCCCCTTTACTGGACAAGGAGATAAGCACCAGGATAGGAAACTCTGTCACAGCCATGGCCAAGCCCCTGAACGGAAATAAGTCCTGGAAAACGTACACCGATCAAGAAAAGTGACTAAACACCTTCCATGTCAGCTGCCTCGGACGTATCCTACACATTGAATGGCAGGACAGATTGAAAAATATAAGGCCCTTCAGCGTACGTGCATGCTGGCATCCCCAGCTTATTCTCGCTCCTTTGGTGACTCATGTTCGCCGGATAAGAAATTGGCAAATCCTAGTAGGGATTCGCCAATGTAAGGTGAGCTGTGTGATTGATCCCCAGATAGATCACATCCGTTATAAACACACATGCAAACGTGACGAAAAAACTTACCGCCATAAACGTTAACACTTGTGAAGATGTAGATGATAGTCGCCATCTATGGAGAGCTACTAAGTACAGGGGTCAAGACGTCAGAAAAAATCGGAATGCTACATTGGCAGGCCAAAGACCAAGGAGGAAGGCTAGGGCAGCATCTCTATCTGAACCTGTCTCAGCGCCATCCTCCTTCATCTGTACAAAATTTGCTTTAGAGACTGCCACTCTAGAGCGGAGCTCTACAGCCACTCTCGAAAATGTAATACCTAGCGCGCTACACCATCGTCTTTTGAGACGAACTGATGCCTACCTATCATTGGACACTTTGATTTAGGGAAAATATGGAGAAAACACTTTCAAATTCAAATAAGACTTAAAAGCCTCTTCCGTACAAAAGTATGGATGGACATTAAAAGAATACAAAATTGATCATAGCCGAAACCTAAAGAGGATTCTCTTTTAGGTGAGCAGTAAATGTCGAACGTCTGACAGCATCTCAGATCTGACTTCCCTTTGAACTAAAAATTGAAATTTAAAATAAATTAGTATTCTTACTGAAATCTCCTTATATAAGCTCTTACACTATAAGACTCGGAAAGTAATTTTTCAAGATGGCGCTTGGCGGCCATCTTGGATTTGATCTGAAGATTATCCTTTATTGCAAAATAACATCAGATATTAAATCAACATACCAAATGGTTCACGAATAAAGTTATTATTCATGATTCTGGGGCAAATGGTTCAAAAGTTAATATTTCAAGATGGCATCATCTGGCGGCCATCTTGGATTTGACCTAAAGAGGACCTTATATTGCAAAATAGATAGCAGAAAGAGATTTCACACACCCCTAAATAAAGTTATTATTCATGATTCTGGGGCAAATGGTTCAAAAGTTAATATTTCAAGATGGCGTCATCTGGCGGCCATCTTGGATTTGACCTGAAGATGACCTTATATTGCAAAAATTATTATAGAAATGGATTCTACACACCCCTAAACCCATAAAAGGAGACATTCCTCATCATTTTAGGTCAAGGGATTCAGAATTTAGGTTTTTAAGATGGCATCTGGCGGCCATTTTGGATTTATGCAAATTAGCAAAATTGCCCAAACGGCAACTTTGGGCAACCAAGCTGAATTTGTTCTAGGACCCCATAGGAACACGAATCAAGACAAAAACTTCATCGGAAAGAACATTTCTAGGTTCGGAAAATGTCAAATCGACTACAATATGGTACTCAAAAAATGACTGAGCTAACAGTCTATCAGGAATGAAAAAATAATGTGGGTAATCTTTTTGTTCACAGAGTTCAATTCTGATTATCATGACATAACATTGCTTTAATTCAAATATACATTCAGATTAACTCAGTTACCAGAAAATCTGTAAATTGATGTGAACTTGTTCAGGCCTCTATTAAAGTACATGTACTGAATAATAATTTTCCTCATTAATAACAACCCAAATAACAATGTTAGCGTATCAGGACAACTACCCCTGGACATTCACCCCCCGGACAACTACCCCCTGGACAATAACCCCCCGAGGACAATTACCCCCCAGACGATTACCCCTCGGACAATTACCCCCTCGGACAATTACCCCCCGGACAACTACCCCCCGGACAACTACTCCCCGGACAACTACCCCCCGGACAATTACCCCCCGGACAACTACCCCCCGGACAATTACCCCCCGGACAACAACCCCCCCTGGACAACTACGCCCCGGACAACTACCCCCCCGGACAACTACCCCCCGGACAACTACCCCCGGACAACTACCCCCCGGACAACTACCCCCCGGACAATTACCCCCTGGGGACAACTACCCCCCGAGGACAACTACCCCCCGAGGACAACTACCCCCCGGACAATTACCCCCCGAGGACAATTACCCCCCGGACAATTAGCCCCCGGACAAGTACCCCCCGGACAAGTACCCCCCGGACAATTACCCCCCGGACAATTACCCCCTGGGGACAACTACCCCCCGAGGACAACTACCCCCTGAGGACAACTACCCCCCGGACAATTACCCCCCGAGGACAATTACCCCCCGGACAATTAGCCCCCGGACAAGTACCCCCCGGACAATTACCCCCCGGACAATTACCCCCGGACAATTACCCCCCGGACAACTACCCCCCGGACAACTACGCCCCGGACAATTACCCCCCGGACAATTACCCCCCGGACAACTACCCCCCGGACAATTACGCCCCGGACAATTACCCCCCGGACAATTACCCCCCAGACAACTACCCCCAGGACAATTACCCCTCCCCCTTCTCCTCTCCGGCATCGATGTTAGCATTAAGCAGGACCCATTGTAAGTCTTGGCCGGTGGCACAGGTTTTCAAAATATTTTCTACTTCATCTTATCTTAATAACTTTCTCTTTCCTTTTCTCTTTTATATTTCCCTTTCTCCCTCTCTCTCTCTCTCGTTCTCTCTCATTTTTTTTCTTTTTTTTTACTTCAGGGCTTGCGCCTCCAAACCTCCCATTTGGTTACGCACATATGCATCAGATACTATGTAAAGCGTCCCTCATACTACCTTTTATTTTCAAGTTTTCATAGAACAATTGAACATTCATGAAAGGACACTATTACACATAATAATCACAAATGCTGAATATCTCTGATTCTAACTGATCTAATATTTTTTTATGGATTTTGGGTTTAATTTCATGAAAAAAAATCAGGAAAATAGATAAAACGTTCAAAAGACACATTCATAGGTAGAAATAATGAAAGTCGATAACGCAACCATCAACACTAACACTGACAAGTATAAAACTGCTATTTAAAACAAGTCAACAAACAAGAAGCTAAGAATTATGAAACAATTGGTGCACATTCCAGATTAAAACGTGAATTTCTAACGTAATACAGTAGGTTTAATAACTTTAAAGCATAGATAATACACACAAGAACACCATGTAATGGGTGAAAGTAATTAGAAGGAAATTAAGTACAAAATTGCAAACGATATGACATAATCAAATACAGTGTTTTACATACAAATGGACAATCATGATAGTGTTAAGCATATACAATTTGTTTATAGTATAGAACACTTATTAAAAAAATACAGGTCTTGTCAATTTGAAGAAGAAAGGATTATCTTAATTTCCCCGAACAACTACTCTCATGAATGGGTTAACAAAGAAACTACATTGTATATTATTAAAAAAAATACAAACACCAAACATACAACAACAAGCTAGACAGACTCAACTGCGTCCTCTGCATCTGTGACGTTTGACCAACGTCGTCCTGATTTTGAATTGTAGGCTATATACAATGGTTCAATGCATATAATAGGCAATATGATATGATACGAGGTCAGCATATAGATTTTCGTAAGTTGATATCTGCGATTATTGATCTTTGAACTAATGTACTCCGATCTCTTATCATGACATATTTTTAAGGTGACGCATACTGTACCATCCTAAACATTTAAGTTTACGTTACGAATTATTCTTGACGCTTGAAATTTACCCTACATAAGAGTAGGCGATTGTCACGAAGTTCAAGAAATATGGTAACGAAATCAGAATCTCGAATTACATGTAAAGGCTACTTGACCTGGGCATCTTGACGTTAGACCTGTGTAACACTACACATATTTTGCGCGCGCCAGATAATTATGATAAAATCTCTGTTCAAACACAAAACAGTTGAACCAAAACCTAATAATAAGGCAAACTGTTATGTAGGATTTACGCCGTGTCGATTATTGTTACAAAAGAAGTTTAAACCCCAGTAGGATGTTATAAGCTGGAATATTCTTTATTCAGCATTTAAAAAACAATAACAACAACAAATACAACAACAACAACAGCAACAACAACAAAATCCATTGTATCACTTAATACCTTCAAAATATAGTTTTACATTTTCATTCAAATCTCTTGTTCTTTCCCCTCTATTTTATCACGCCTGAACGCACGGGAGGTAGCGGTTATTGAGCTGCGCGATATTTACATTGGAATGTAAAAGCTTCAATCACATCTTCCGGCAGCACACATGGCGAGCTAAGAAAAAAAAAATTGTGCTGGTCATACGAAGATTGCCAAATCGAATGATCTTATGCTACGGTGACATAACAATAATGATCGTACGAACGATGCGTTCGTACAAGTTCTGGATTTCGTAAAGATTTGCAGATGAAGCTGACTATTTACGGCTTCTTACAGCCGCGGTGATCGTTTGATTCCAAGATACTCGAGAATAAAATAATTGTCCTCAGGGGTAAGTGTCCAGGTGGTAATTGTGCGGGGGGTAATTGTGCGGGGGTAGTTGTCCCGGGGGTAATTGTCCTCGGGGGGTAGTTGTCCTCAGGGGGTAATTGTCCGGGGGGCAATTGTCCTCGGGGGATAATTGTCCGGGGGGTAGTTGTCCGGGGGGGGGGGGGTGATTGTCCGGGGGGTAGTTGTCCTAGAACCCAATGTTAGAGTTGCTATGGACATCTTGGGTATTCAAAAGAACCACTGTATAAAACAATCTTGATCATGCTTCATAATCCCTTACACCTGTGCATTATTTTTATTTTTACATGGCATAAGATGGCTATGCCCAGCAACTAACCTTGACCTGATCTTGTTTACCAGTATTTTTACATGGCATGAGATGGTATTTTTACATGGCATGAGATGGCTATGCCTTGCAACTAACCTTGAGCTGATCTTGTTCACCAGTATTTTTACATGGCATGAGATGGCTATGCCCAGCAACTAACCTTGACCTGATCTTGTTCACCAGTATTTTTACATGGCATGAGATGGCTATGCCTTGCAACTAACCTTGACCTGATCTTGTTCACCAGTATTTTTACATGGCATGAGATGGCTATGCCTTGCAACTAACCTTGACCTGATCTTGTTCACCAGTATTTTTACATGGCATGAGATGGCTATGCCTTGCAACTAACCTTGACCTGATCTTGTTCACCAGTATTTTTACATGGCATGAGATGGCTATGCCCATCAACTAACCTTGACCTGATCTTGTTCACCAGTATTTTTACATGGCATGAGATGGCTATGCCTTGCAACTAACCCTGAGCTGATCTTGTTCACCAGTATTTTTACATGGCATGAGATGGCTATGCTTTGCAACTAACCTTGAGCTGATCTTGTTCACCAGTATTTTTACATGGCATGAGATGGCTATGCCTTGCAACTAACCTTGAGCTGATCTTGTTCACCAGTATTTTTACATGGCATGAGATGGCTATGCCTTGCAACTAACCTTGACCTGATCTTGTTCACCAGTATTTTTACATGGCATGAGATGGCTATGCCTTGCAACTAACCTTGAGCTGATCTTGTTCACCAGTATTTTTACATGGCATGAGATGGCTATGCCTTGCAACTAACCTTGAGCTGATCTTGTTCACCAGCATATTCTATACTCTGGAATATCCTCCATGTGCACCGTCTCCTTGCCTCCAAACGAGCTTGGTAACGACGATACCACTTCTGAATTAATAGGGCCGCTTTGAGACCTACATGTAACAGGGTAAACATTTGAATTGATTTTTTTTAATGCTTAAAGGTCAAGTCCACCCCAGAAAAATGTTGATTTTAATAAAGAGAAAAATCAAACTAGCATAACACTTAAAATTTCATCAAAATCGGATGTAAAATAAGAGAGTTTTGACATTTTAAAGTTTCGTTTATTTTTCACAAAACATTGATATGCACAACTCGGTGACATGCAAATGAGACAGTCGATGATGTCCCTCACTCACCATTTCTTTTGTTTTTTATTGTTTGAATAATAAATAGATTGGACAATAAGGACCGACTTGACTGAACCATATATTGTTGAACCTTAATAGCTCTATGATTGAACAATGCTTATTCCACATGTTCAGGGGGGAACAAATCATTGTTTCACTTGACAATCAGGAGAAAATTAAAATATTTCATACAATAAAATACAAAAGAAATTGTGAGTGGATGATGTCATCAGTCTCCTCATTTGCATACCTATGAGGATGTGCATATAACTCTTTTATGAAATTAAGCAAAACTTTAAAATGTCATACCTTACTTATTTTGCATCCGATTTTGATGAAATTATCAGTGTTATGTTTGTAGGATTTTCTCTTTTTATTTAAATCAATATTTTGTTGAGGTGGACTTGTCCTTTAAAGCACCGATACCAATAAATCACAATACCTTTAAAGGTCAAGTCCACCTCAGAAAAATGTTGATTTGAATCAATAGAGAAAAATCAGACAAGTATAATGCTGAAAATTTCATCAAAATTGTATGTAAAATATGAAAGTTATGACACTTTAAAGTTTCGCTTATTTTTCACAAAATAGTTATATGCACAATTTAGTCACACGCAACTGAGAGAATCGATGATGTCCCTCACTCACTATTTCCTTTGTTTTTTATTGTTTGAATTATACAAAATTTCATTTTTTACAGATTTGACAAAAAGGAACAACTTGACTGAACCATAAATGTTAAACAATGGTAATTCCACATGTTCAGGGAGATATGAAACTTTGTTTCACAGGACAATCGCCTTGGGGAGAAAATTAGAATATTTCATATTTCATATGATAAACTACAAAAGAAATAGTGAGTGTGTGATGTCATCAGTTCCCTCATTTGCTTATGCTTGTGCGCTACTGTGCTAAAAAGACACACGTGGCTGTTTTCAGAGTCATATTTTCTCTGAAAATATTCATCAACTTGAATACCAATCTTCAATTGCTGAATAGTCTATCAGTCCGTCTATGTAATGTCTTCGAAATGTCTCCTTATAAAACACAATGTTCTTGCGGGATGCAAAATTATTGTTGACCGAGAAATATCACATGCAACATTAAGTTACAATAGCCCCCGACCTCTTGTAAATTTTCTTGTATTTTGTAAGGAAGTTAACAGAACGCAAAGATAAGAGAATTTTCAGAACACTTTTAATCTCAATATGTTATCTTGTACACAGAGATACTTTACGCATATAACTCTGACATCATACGCGCTCAGCGAAAGTTACAAGAAAAAATACAAGAATTTTCAGACTATGGATCTTATTGTAACTCAGAAGTTACAAGATTATTACTCTTAAAACAATTTTCAGAATACAGCCCCTGTCATTTAGAGTCTATATTCTTCATCTTCGTTTGATAGTGTTTTTAACATTACTCTTAATCTTTAAAGTCAATGCACATCTGAGCATGACAGAGCATCCCTGCTATGGCCCAACAAAGCATTGACCCGTCTTCCCTGATTCAGATACCCCAAACGAAGGAGTCAATAGGTGTCAAGTCAGAAGATCTTGGGGCTACTCCATGTATTCCCAATCACATTAACCCAGTTCCCATACGACTCAGGCAATGAAATGTTTGGAATTAATACAAATGATTTTCAAACAGTGATCTCAACTCACACCTGTATAATAAAAAGGGGAAGTTTACCCTGACAAAAAGTTTAAGGTAAAAAGTAGCGGAAAAAATAATACAAAATATTGACGAAGGCTTAAGGAAAACCCATGAAAGAATAAAAAGTTATTAGAATTTTAATTATTTGATTTTTGACATCATATGCAAGCAGCTTTCCAATCTATCATATGGTAAAACATCAATGAAATTGCCATTTTCTCATAAAATTGAAAATGGTTTTTATTGTACCTTCAGTATATTAACACACAAACCATTCCACAAACCATCTCTCCTTAAAAAAAAAAATAAATAAAAGTCATCATGAACCATTAAAATATTGAAATATATGCATTCCATACATATGGGGAAGCAGCTTGTAGATGACGTCAAAAATTGAAAACTTTACTTCTAATAGCTTTCTTAATCTTTAATGGATATTCTTCAAACCTTCACCAGTATTTATCAAAAAAGGTTAATTTATATACAATTGAAACTTTTTCTGACTCGCACTGTAATACTTTATTTGGTTGCGTTATATTATCCTGTCCCCCATCCAGCCGGAACAATTTGACAAAAAGAGGTAAAATTATACATTAAAAAGAATATTTACTATAACAATAATATAAACATTAACATAAAACAAAAATAAAAACAAAAACAAAATAAGAATATAAATCCCAAACAAAAAAAATCTAACTTGAAAGGTAGAGAGAACCAAAAATTTACAATAAAAATAACTAATTTGGATTCTCTACTGCACAAAGTCGAAATGTAGCCTATGCCTCTGGCATTGCAAGATCTGAACTATATTGCATACTTTATTCTATAGTGACCATCAAATTTATCGAATCACATTGTTAATCTAATATTCATTGAAGAAAATAATTTCTAATATATTTTATTATATACTATAGTTCTTATTCATTGGATATAAGAGTTACAAGAGGTACTAGAGGTTAAGGTACAATAATCTGTGACCCTAAACCCTTGACCCTGTGACCTGGAAAATTTATCAGGTCACAATGCGTTCTTGTAATTGAGCAAAACAGGTATTTATTCATAGATGCCAAATTTCAAACAATTTGAACACAAACAGCAATCTTATAAAACACTTGAATTCAAAAACTGACTTGGCAAAAAAAAAAAAAAACTTACTCCTTTCTGACTTCCCCATCTCTGAGTGGGCATGCATTGAATTGCCACACCCCATAATGAATAGTCTGCTTTCAAGGCTGTTTAAACTGATAACTCCTTATACTTGTAAAGCCTTCCCTGGGATATACATTGAAAATCTGTGTAACCTACACTGGCAGACATATTTCTCACTTCAAATGGGTACCTGCATAGGAATGAAAATCAGATTTTAATATTATTACATCTCTGTCTCACATTAGTAAATTCAGATCAGGTTTGGATATACCTTTCTAAAGGGTTCCATGACATTTGCTCTGATGGAAAATCAGCATGTTAAGCCAAACATAAACACAAACCTCCAAAACTAAATAAACCCTAATCCTTATCTTTACATTATTCTGAACCAAAAACTCTATTACAATCCTAACTCTAACCCTATGCCCACTGAGATATTCAGACCAGAGCAAATGTCGTAGGAACAAATGATGTGTCACCTTCTAAAGAGAGGTGAATTTTTCTTCCTTTTTTCTCATTTACACCTGACCCAGTGCTCCTGATGAAAGGACACTTGGACCATGATTGGACACACTCTGACACTATCTACCTTAAATAATTATGTACTTGATCTTAATACAATTCAACTTCCTGTTAACCACAGTATGTCCAAAAAGGTTTGCGTTTTTAGTAAAAATAACACAAATAGAATTTAATTCGTCACAAGGGCATTAGGTGGTCTGTCATCATTTTCCAAGCAATATACATTATACAGTAGTTGATTAGCAGAGTAATTTGAAATATCATCATTATCATCATCATTATAATAATTATTATTTCATAACTATTCATGTTCAGATTTTGCACTAAGGAAAAAGAGGGATTATTACCCCTCAATAGCCTGCAGTGTAAACTTGAGCATCCATATGGACGCTTATGACTGTAGTCATCATAACCAAATATTCTGGGTTATAATTGAGCAAGGTGCTATTCGGAGGAGAAATTTTCATATGGTGTTTCTAGACCAGTTTTCTACTCTGCACATGGATACATGAGGTAAACATGGGGGGGGGGGGGGCAGTCAAATATATTGCTGTGCACACGCGTGACAATGAAAAACGTGTTTAAAGGGGTATTTTATCAGATTTGGACACAGGCCGCGCGTGCACTCGTTAAGGGTATCAAAAACACTGATTTTCAAAAATAAGGGTTGTTTTGAAAGACTGGTCAATGGTCAAATGCGGGGTCAAACGTGTTTAGGGTATTTTTTTCCAAAGCTTTTTTTTTCTTAGACTAGCCAAACGTGTTTAGGCTATGTTTTTTCCCCAAGCTTTTTCCCCGGGGCCTTTTCCTCCTCGTTTCTGAAAAGTGTTCAGGTTCTTCTTGATTGTGGTATTATAACCCTAACTGCACTGGGGCATATGCAGTACCCATGGCCATGACTATAGTTTTGTCTTTATTCAAATATATTGTTAGCAAGAAGACAAAACTTGTTTAGGGGTCATATTCTGGCGACAACTTGTTTCGGGGGTTATTTTGCACACAGAGAAAAACTAGTTTAGGGGGTGTTTGGAAATATAATTTGGCCAAAGTGTGCACAGTAATACATTTGACTGGCCCACCCCCCCCCCCTCCCCCCGGGGGTAAACAGGCTGTATTCTGAAAACTGTGAGGGCACTTTTTTTTTTAAACGGCTACATTTGATTTTATTTTATTTACCAATATAAAAACAATACATATAAAATTACAACATAATATAATACATGATAAAATAACATTGGATGGATCGCCCTACTCAGCTGAGCCATTACAGCACAACTGTTCTGCCGAGGGGTCCTGCTATATTAAATTAACAACATGAAATTAATATTACAAAAATAAATTCATTTACAAATTTGTGTAATATAAAGGCAATATCAGCTAACGGGAGAAAGAACAGCAATCCCACCCCACCCTAGAGTAAAAACCGAGTACCTAACCCCTCCCACCACCCACCCAAAAGTGCCCCAAGTTTATGTTTGAACTTTGGTTTAAAGGGAAATAGTTTTCAAGATTTGGTCATTAAGTGTCCTAATGAATGTATTATAATTGGGAGATAATTTTATAGGAGATTAAGAATTAAATTGTGAGGCCCCACGGTATGAAAACATTCGACGACACGATTCAGTACGTGGCTTAGGTAAAGATAAGTTTCCAATTGAGCGTAAAGAATAGTTGTAATAAATAGTATTAAAATAATCTTTTAAGTAAGGGGCACTGAGATCATGAATGATTTTGAAAACCATGGAGTTGATATGTTTTTGTCGACGACATTCCAAAGATTCCCAGTTCAATATTTGGTGAATATTACAGTTCGATATATGTTTGAATGGAGTTATCCCAAGTATTATTCTTCCAGCTCTGTTTTGCAACTTTTGAAATTGTGTAACACATTTTTTGTTACTAGAATCGTACACTACATCAGCATAGTCAAAAATAGGAAGAATAATTGATTGGTAGATACATTTCAAGCTAGCCTCATTAAAACTGTGTCGAAGACGGCCCAAAAAACTTACGAGTTTGCTCACCTTTTCAGTCAAGTATTCAATATGTTTGTCCCATTTTAACTGCTGATCAATAACCACTCCAAGATATTTAGCACTTTCTTTAGGTTGAATCCACTTTCCCTGTATACTTATTTGAAGTGGGGAACACTTATTTAACATAGTGCGGGATCCAATCTACAAACATTCTGTTTTATCAAAGTTTAAACTCAACTTATTAGAACACATCCATTTATAAATATGGTTTAAATGTGTGTTCAGTATACTTTCGATATTTCTTACATTTTAATGGGAAAAATAAAGGACAGTATCATCTGCGTAAAGATGGATAGTACATCGATCAACATTCTTTATGATGTCGTTTATATATATAGTAAAGAGTAGTGGCCCTAAGATTGAGCCCTGAGGCACATACAGCATATATAGCTTCCATGAGCCTAATTACAACAGGAAGGCTAAAGATATTTGTTCGACCCAACCCATTCAAATTTTTTCCGATTTGATATTGCTGATTGACAAAAGTGTATGAATATAATTGAAAAATTAACTACTGAACTTCCTTTCCCCAAATTGGGAAGATATACCGATGACTTTGGAAATATTTTTTGACTGGCAGAAGAATTAGGGCTATTATACCGTTTCAGTTGATAAATTTGATCCCATCATAATTATCTTCATAAATGGTGATTCATTTTTAAAATGAGCTGGCTACGATACCCTTCTCTGGTCAGATATGGAATGTCAGATATATATCCTATCCAATGGTAGTAAACATTAGACCCTCTAATTTCACGTTTACTTTTTATTAATTTTTCAAAAGTGCCATTTTAACACACAAGTCTATGGGGAATGTTTTATGCGTGTGACACCTATATGTAATATAGGAGAATTCCCTAGTAGTGGATGGAATACCTGCCCAAACTCCTCAGTAGCAAACAATTTGTTACTGATATCAATATGTTTGGTCATCAAGCAGTGCCAAAAATGGATTTAATGGCTTAGCAAGGCTATATCAGGTAAAGTTTAGGTCTTCATGTAGCCTAGGAATATATGTAGACTGGGCCTCTTTCTGGTCTGATTCATCATTGGTTTGTGTTAGTGTACATCACCTACTTAAAGGTCATATCTACCCCAGTAAAATGTTGATTTAAATAAATAGAAAAAAAAAACAAGGTTTTTTAAATTTAAACAACATCAATCATGAATGAAAACTCACTTACAATACAAAATAACAAAGGCAAACACGATCAGCAGTGCACCGTTCGGTGTCGAAAATATAAAGCCGTTTAAATTGTCTTTAAATTTCCCGCTTTCGATTGGCGCAGCTTTAGTACCGGTATGCAGTTTGACCCATCACAAGAAAGTTCAGCTGGCACTCATCTGTTTATGTAAGCTTCCACTGCGAGAGCTAATTCAAAGACGTTTCAAAACTCAATGTGTTCAATGTGGCATTCGCGATGCTCAAATTCGTAAAATTATATGCAGTGATCATAATGTATAAAGTAGATGTGTGTGCCATATCAGAATCATGGTTAAATAACGATGAGGTTGACACTTTCTGTATAGATGGCTACATACAACTGTCTAAAAGTCGTTCCAGCCGCCATGGGGGAGGAGTCCTTGCATATGCTCGTGATGATTTGTACCCCAAACCTGTTACAAACATAAGAGTTCCCGACAATCTAGAGGTTGTATGGATACATCTACGCCCTCGCCGACTACCACGTGAAGTCTCGAGCCCGTTTGTCGCTGTAGTGTACAGTCCCCCTAACTCTAAATCTTGATTGACCACATCATCGACTCAGTAGATGTTATCCGTTCTCGTCACCCTCATGCTGGAATCGCGATTTGAGGGGACTTCAACAGTGGACACTGACGGAATATGCACCGCTGTGTCTCTCAAACAAATTGTAGAAGAGCCTACCAGAAACGATGCCATTCTGGATAAAATCTTTACAAATCTCCAGAAATACTACAGGAAATGTGAAATAAAGTGTCCAATCGGTACCAGTGACCACAATGCCATCCTCTGGTGCCCGCTATCATCGTTTGCTCATCGCCCCAACACTACCACGAGGCGTACTGTGTGACCCATGAAGGACTCAGACACCAGAGCATTTGGTCGATGGATTTCGAATTACTCTTGGACTGAAGTCCACGAGGCAGTATCCTCAGAAGTCAAATGTAATGCATTCTGTGGAACCCTCAAGTCCGCTATGGACCGTTTCTTCCCACTGAAAAGGGTGAATATTCACGAGAGACAAGCCCTGGATGACACCCCATGTCAAGTCTCTCATTCAAGAGCGACAGACCCTTTTCCTCGCCAGCCCATCAATTGAATGGAAGAAGTGCCGGATAAAGTGATAAACAGGGATAAACCCGCCATCAAAGATGCCAAGGAGGATTTCTATGAACACCGGGTTGAACGTCTGAAGAAGGACAACCCAGCATCGTGGTACAAGCACATCAAGCTGATGACGTCATCTTCAGTCATCACAAATAATTGACGTCCCTAATGGAGAACAGCCTACACAAACAGCTGTTGCCAATATCCTCAATAAGAAGTTTGTCAGTGTTGCAGCTGATTTAGCTCCTCTAGACCGCAGCCAGTTAGCAGCCTTCTTACCTGCGAGGGAACCGCCTAGTCTCTAACCATGGGAAGTCTATAATGAGCTCAAGAAGGTGGTTCCTGGGAAATCAGATGGTCCCGATGGAATCCCAGCAAAGCTTGTCAAAACATTTGCAGTCGAACTTAGCACGCCCTTTTGTGACATATTGAATACGTCATTTTCAGAAGGTGCTGTTCCAACAATGTGGAAGAAGGCCACGATACCCAAGGAGCATCCGCCAACAATAGGAAAACTGCGCCCCATTGCCTTGAATGACCACTTTTCTTAGATAGCAGAACATTTCATTGTTAAGTGGTTGCTTGCTGACATTGAACCATTCCTTGATAAAAACCAGTATGGTAGTAGGAAAAGTCGATCAACCACACACTATTTGGTTGATCTTAACTTCCTTGTCTCCAATGCGGACAAGCATAAAAAGGTAACCTCCACAATTGTCACTACGGACTTCTCGAAAGCATTCGATAGGGTAGATCACACGAATCTAATCAGTAAATTGATAGCAATGAAACCTAAGAGACACATTGTACAGTGGATAACCGACTTTCTCACTGGGGGCACACGATACCATGGTCACCCGTCCTACGAGACAACACTGAAGGCTGGCGTGCCACAGGGCACAAAACTTGGCCCCATATTGTTTCTTGTGCTTTCAAATGAATGATAGCTTATCAGACAGCAGCCTAAGGTACTGGAAATATGTAGAATCGAGAAAGTGGGGTGTGGCCAGTGAAGTTCAGTCTACTCTGATTTCACTATCAAACTGGTGCACGAGTAATAGTATGAAACTCAATCCAGGGAAGTGCTTTGTTATGCTGGTAGACTTTGGAAAATATGATCATGTTCCAGTGCAAATGTCTCTAGATAACCAAACGTTGATTGAGGTATCTCTGATGAAAATTCTAGGTGTCCTCATCCAGTCAGACTTGAAGTGGGATGCCCAAGTAAACAATATGATTCCCAAGCCAATAAACGAATGAACATCCTCAGATCATTGATTCCATTCAAACTACCAATCAAAGATCTTGTCTTGATCTACAAAGGATACATTCGCCCACTACTAGAATATGGCGTACCCGTTTGGCATCCGAGTCTAACAAAATCACACACTACTGCCATTGAAAGAGTCCAAAAGAGAGTGCTTAAATTGATCCTAAGCCATTCTTATCAATCATACGAAAGCGCACTCCAGCAAACCAACCTCGAGACCTTAGAGATAAGGCGCAATGAAACCTGTCTCAAATTTGACGAATCCCTCTTGAAGTCTGACACTTTCCGCCATTGGCTCCCTAAGGAATTAATATTACAAAAATAAATTCATTAACAAATTTGTGTAATATAAAGGCAATATCAGCTAACAGGAGAAAGAACAGCAATCCCACCCCACCCTACAGTAAAAACCGAGTACCTAACCCCTCCCACCACCCACCCAAAAGTGCCCCAAGTTTATGTTTGAACTTTGGTTTAAAGGGAAATAGTTTTCAAGATTTGGTCATTAAGTGTCCTAATGAATGTATTATAATTGGGAGATAATTTTATAGGAGATAAAGAATTAAATTGCGAGGCCCCACGGTGTGAAAACATTCGATGACACGATTCAGTACGTGGCTTAGGTAAAGATAAGTTTCCAATTGAGTGTAAAGAATAGTTGTAATAAATAGTATTAAAATAATATTTTAAGTAAGGGGCACTGAGATCATGAATGATTTTGAAAACCATGGAGTTGATATGTTTTTGTCGACGACATTCCAAAGATTCCCAGTTTAATATTTGGTGAATATTACAGTTCGATATATGTTTGAATGGAGTTATCCCAAGTATTATTCTTCCAGCTCTGTTTTGCAACTTTTGCAATTGTGAAACACATTTTTTTTTACTAGAATCGTACATCCAGTCAGACTTAAAGTGGGATGCCCAAGTAAACAATATGATTCCCAAGCCAATAAACGAATGAACATCCTTAGATCATTGATTCCATTCAAACTACCAATCAAAGATCTTGTCTTGATCTACAAAGGATACATTCGCCCACTATTAGAATATGGCTACCCGTTTGGCATCCGAGTCTATCAAAATCACACACTACTGCCATTGAAAGAGTCCAAAAGAGAGTGCTTAAATTGATCCTAAGCCATTCTTATCAATCATACGAAAGCGCACTCCAGCAAACCAACCTCGAGACCTTAGAGATAAGGCGCAATGAAACCTGTCTCAAATTTGACGAATCCCTCTTGAAGTCTGACACTTTCCGCCATTGGCTCCCTAAGGAAAGAGGGGAGACTCGATGGAATTTGCAGAATAACAATAGTAATATGCTGATGCAATTCAAATGTCGCACTGAAAGATATAGATCAAGTCTAATTCCTTTCCTTGTGTCAATGCTGAATGAAAATAAAATTAACTGAATAGTAATACAGAGGGGTTGACTTTCAAACATAATGTATTTATTGTACTCGATTGACCCACCTCCTTTTGAATCCTAAGATTCTGCATAATTGTATTTACATTTTTGTTATTTGTTTGCATTTAAAAAACTGAGCATGCTGAATATAAAAGTCAATGTTTACAACTATTTTCTTATGAACCCCCTGGGCAGTTGAAAATATATGCATCCAAACATTTCTCAATTCTTTTAATGTACTCACTCAGTCATCAATGGGATCTTTATTTTTAAAAAAAATCTACTTAAGCATAAGTTAACTCATCTAGTGGACATGGTGGACATGTATATTATATTATATTGTATTGTATTACCAGTTGTGAGAATTATGTTTTCTATTCGCAATTGTCTGCTTCCCTTTCTTTCTTATCTTCCTATACCTTGTATAGCCTTGACTACCCTTCTTTTTCCTACTTTTTTATCCCCCTATCACTAACACTATCTCTTCAGACTCCACCTTGTATTATCTCTCCTGACTACTACACTCTCTCTCTTCTATTAATTTTCTCCCGACTCTCTTTCTCTGCCATTCTTTTGTTTTCCCCTCTCTATTTATTTTTATTTCGTAAGTTCCATTCCATTGATACTTTTTAATATTTAACTACAATACGTATTTGGAAACCAACATTCTACACACCCTATAAAGAATGATACCAAGTTGGAATTTTGTCCAAATGACAATAGTATATCAATGAAGTTTTCTGGAACCTTTCAAGGTAATTGCTTTATTTTTCTTTAGATTTATGTAAAATCATCTTATTCCAGAATTTATTATTTTTGGAAAAAAACAAACAAAAAAAATGCAGTTTTGCTACTTAAAATCTTGGCCAAATGACCTATTTATCCCCAGTATATAGTAGCAAATTGTAGACAATTTATTACTTTTTCATATGACACTAATTTTGAGTCAATTGGATGCTTATGTCAAAATCTATGTACAAAAACTCAAATTTTCAGAAAATTTGGTGGCCATTTTGAAAAAAAAAAAAAAAAGCCATCTCGCATCAATTTTCAGGATACAGCCTGTTTACCGTATATATTTGTATTCAGCATTAAAAAGTGGTCTAGAAGCACCATATGAAATTTCTTCTACTCAGACTGGCACCATGCTCAATTATAACCCGGACTAAAAACAATTACGCGACCAATTAGCTTAAAAATCTCGGGTGATTCCGGTCTGACCCAAGGGTTTACAATTATGACTACAGCTATACATGTAGCTGCAGTAGAAAAAAATATTTCTATTTCCTTTTAACAGTCAATGGATTAAAACTAATTACTTTAAAAACATGAGATCAAATAACCCATGTCTCTGCCCTCTGGAGTATATATTTTAGGTGGAAGCGCCCCCCCCCACCCCGGCCATCATATGGCAAAACGATGTATCTGAAAATTTTGACTTTTTCAGGGAGATCTTACTCTCATAATTACAGGTATTTAGATTTTAAAGAAAGCATGGATTGGCAGTACTCTTTATCAAATTTGCCAACTCGTTTGATGGTATTGGTAAAAGACTTTATCGTAAACAAGTGGAATGCCTCTGGCAGTCTCGCCTGCATTACACAATGCGATATAGCAGCAGTGCTTCCTTTGAAAATAGCTAATGAATATTATTCACAGAAGAAAACACTAGTATAATAAAATATTATGCCCATTGACCCAAAATGACCTTTGACCATGATCATGTGACCTAACATGTGCAAAATAATCATTCATAATTGATTATCCTTAAGTCAATGTTTCATGAGCTAGATCCATAAACTTCCTTAGTCATGCCAATTCAACACATACTCCCAACACGGCCAGAGTTTATTGACCTTTAATGACCTTTGATCTTGGCCATGTTCCTGAAATACATACAGGGTATTCAGGGATACACTGCTGCTCTTATGTCCACGTTTCTTGAACTAGATCCATAGACTTTTTAAGTTATGATGACAATTCCTCAAATAACCCCAACACGGCCAAAGTTCGTTGACCCTAAGTGACCTTTGACCTTGGTCATGTTACCTGAAACTCACACATGATATCCAGGGATACATGGTTGCTCTTATGTCCACGTTTCATGAACTATATCCATAAAATTTCAAAGTTATGATGACAATTCCTCAAATAACCCTAACATGGCCAAAGTTCGTTGACCCTAAGTGACCTTTGACCTTGGTCATGTGATCTGAAACTCGCACATGATATTCAGGGATACATGGTTGCTCTTATGTCCAATTTTCATGAACTAGATCCATAAACTTCTAAAGTTATGATGACAATTCCTCAAATAACCCTAACATGGCCAAAGTTCGTTGACCGTAAGTGACCTTTGATCTTAACATGTGACCTGAAACTCAGGCAGGATCTTCAGTGATACACTATTACCCTTATGTCTACGTTTTATGAACTAGGTCCATATACTTTCAAAGTTATGACAACATTTTAAAAACTTAACATTGGTTAAGATTTCGATATTGATTCCCCAAACATGGTCTAAGTTCATTGACCCTAAATGATCTTTGACCTTGGACATGTGACCCAAAACTCAAGCAGGATATTCAGTAATACTTGATTACCCTTATGTCTAAGTTTCATGAACTAGGTCCATATACTTTCTAAGTTATGATGACATTTCAAAAACTTAACCTTGGTTAAGATTTCAATGTTGACAACGCCGCCGCCGCCGTGGGAAAAGCGGCGCCTTTAGTCTCGCTCTGCTTTGCAGGCGAGACAAAAATACACTCCAAAAATGCAGAAGTAGAGCGCAATGTTTTTCGGTAAAAAGGTGTATCTGTTAGTTACACTTTTCTGCCACAACAAGTGGAGCGCCTCTGGCACCCGGGGGGGGCACTCAGTATATAATGCATAGTGGGTATGTGCCGCGGAGGGGACCCCCATTTTTACACTCAAATTTCCGTTCCGAGGCATAGCATTTTTGTCTTATTGAGAAAAAGAACAGAGAAAGCCGCTCCAAAGCATAGCATTTTCTTCTTCTCGAGAAAAAAGAAGAAAAAAAATCCGCTCCAGGGCTTCGCATATTTTCCGGTACGCCGTTCCGGTCGCAATTTTGGTGAAAAGCGGCCGCAGCTCGCTGTCCGACCATCGCCTCTGCGCTAGCGCGCCCGTCAGTCGTGCCGCCGGGCTAGCTGCATGCACGTTCCATAGGGATGCATACGCACTCGCACGCAGGCGACCCGTTCCAAGGACCCCCGTTTTCACAAACATTTGTAGTTCCGAAGCCCGTTCCGAGGACCCTCCTTTTTACAATTCGCCCGCTCCAAGGCCCCCGTTTTTTGTCTCGCCCGCGGCACACCCCTACCACTTTTTTGGTCGAGTGCCCCCCCCCCGGGCTCTGGCAGTCTCACCTGCATTACGCGATTCATTATAGCAGCAGTGCTGACTTTGAAAATGACTGAAATAATCATTTACAAAAAAACACCATTCATTTTAATAATATGCTACTAAATGTACATTGACCCAAAATGACATTTGACCTTGATAAATTGACCTACGACTTGTGCAAGATGAGGAATGATACTGGATTACCCCAATGTCCACATTTTATTAACTAAATCCATAAACTTTCAAAATTATGATGGCAATTTAACATGGCCAAAGTTCAACAACCTTAAATGAACTTCGGCCTTGGTCATGTGACCTGAAACTTGCCCGGGATATTCAGTGATACTAGATTACTCTCAGTCAGACCGCAGGTCCCTATGCTAATGAGCAAAAAGGCCAGATTCATCCAAATCATCTCGTGGCTGAATCCTCCTCCTTGCAAAATCTCGTGATTCGTGAGACTTTCTGTCTCTAAGAATTTACCTGTTTTAACCTCAAGTTAAATGAAATATTATTGCACCATCAGATAGAGTAAAAGTTACTCTTTCATATTGGTCATTTATTTTGTATACAATATTTTGTTAGATAAGTAAATTTCTGACCTGAAAATGTTCCTCAAAACTGAATTTTCTTCCTCTGTTTTCTTTTGCAAATTGTGCAAATCTTTTTATTTTGAGCCTCAATAATATCTATATCACCATAAAGCTGAACTTCTGTTCTTTCTCATGATGCCACTCTTGATATGCGGCACCTTTTAATCGGGTCAAGATACAAGACGAGATTTCTGAAATTTTGTACTTGCATGAAATCCAGAGTTCTGATTGGCTGGATAAGGTTCACAGAACAACAGGCGCGGGGTATTTGAGGAGATTACCACATGGGAAGTGTGACCTTCCCACGAACCCAGGCACTGGAACCGTTGGAATTTGCCATTGTGTGGTCTTTTTGACCAATCAGAGTGCAGTATTCTTGTTTTCAAGCTGCTTTATGTACTTGGCAAATGAAAAGTGTGATCTTGACCCGATTAAACCAATTCTTATTTTGAAACCTATATCATTTCAAAGCATACATATTCAGCTTTATCATGATATAAAAATCACTTGGGCTCAAACAAAAATAAAGTGTGAAAATAGCAGCTTTTGTCAGGTGAAAATGTTTATTTTGTAGCATATTTTAGATCAAAATTTTAACCTATATTCCAAAATCTTTGAATAAATCCAAACACATGACCTGAAAGAATGATTCTTCTTCTTTACAATGGTACCAAATTCATGAAATTCGATGCACAATTAGAGCAGCAATGACCGAATGAAAAGAGGTGTTTTGGTCCGCATCAAGCTCATTAAATATGCAAAACATCTCAAATCATGAATATCACTTGGATGAAAGAAGCCACTTTCTTGGGACCTGCAGTCTGACTGCTCTTATGTCTAAGTTTTATGAACTAGATCCATAAACTTTAATTAGTTATAATGGTAATTCAAAAAATACCCCCAACATGGCCAAAGTTAATTGACCCTAAATGACCTTGGTCATGTGACCTGAAATTTGCACAGGATGTTCAATGATACTTGATTACTCTTATTTATATGTTTTATGAACTAGCTCTATAAACATTAAAAGTTATGATGGAAATTCAACAAATACCCCCAACATGCCTAAAGTTCATTGACCCTAAATGACCTTTGACCTTGGTCATGTGACCCAAAACTCAGGCAATGGCAGGATGTTCAGTAATACTTCATTACCCTTTAGTTTCATGCACTAGGTCCATATACTTTCTAAGTTATGATATTTTTAAAACTTAACCTTAGGTAATGATTTCGATATTGATTTCTCCAACATGGTCTATTAAAGTTCATTGACTCTAAATGATCTTTGACTTTGGTCATGTGACCTGAAACCATGGCAGGATGTTTAGTAATACCTGATGACCTTTACATGTATGTCCAAGTTTCATGAACTAGGCCCAAATACTTTTAAAGTTATGATGTCATTTCAAAAACTTAACCTTAAGGTTGAGATTTGATGTTGACAACGCCGCTGCCACCGCCGTCGGAAGAGCAAGCCTTTAGTCTCGCTCTGCTATGCAGGCGAGACAAAAATAAGTGAACGCACCCAGATTAGTGAAATATGGCAAAATGATGTAACTGCAACATACATCTTTTTACCATAATTGGTGAACCACAAAATTCAGAGACTAGTCTATGGCAAAATCATGTATCTGCAACATACATCATTTCCCATATAGTCAGACTATTTTATGGTACTAATAGAGTGTACGTGCCAATTACACCCTTTTACCAATTGCCATGTCTAATAGTTTTAAAGGCTTGTTTCATGGCTGAATTGATTTGACCATAAACACCAAGTGGTGTATCTGCAGATACACCTTTTTTTCCATGATATCGCCGTAGGAAATGTATGATGTATCTGCAGATACATCATTTTGCCATTATCGAAGGACTAATATGGACAGTTGGATATTTTGGCTAAATGCTGTATCTACATAAAAAGTTATTTTGATGAAAAACACACAAGTTAAATGTCATAAAAACTATTAAGGAAGATGATTTCAATGACATTTTAATAAATCTAACTAAATTCAACACTGTGAAATTTTCTTTTGAAGAAAGACAAAAGCTGTAACTTAAAAGTGATTTTTCTACGAACGTGCATTTTGCAGATACATCGTTTTGCCATGTAACTGCCGCCCCACCAAAAAATTGATCTGAACAAAAGGGAAATAACTCAAACAAGCTTCTGAAAATCATTTTTTGCTTGATTTTACAAATTAGTCGAGTGAACCCAAATTAGAACTCAAAACTTCAAACATTGGGGTTAGGGTTAGGGTTATTTTTTGGAGCACTTGGTTATTTACTTTTGAATTCAATCCAATATTTGTTTGCTGGGTTATTTGGGGGCAATTATGACAAGCTATTATAAAATTTTAAACTTCATTTAAAACTATGAAATTATCAAACGTAATTTTAGGCAACTTATAATTTTCTAGTATTTTATCATATGTACCAATACTTTATTTTCATTCAATTTTCTGTTCCCCCTTGATACAATTAGGTAACATTTCCAATTCCCTGTCTAGCCCTTAATTTAGTTTATGTCTCAAGAACTTAAAAAAATTGGTATACCTAGTACTTCGCCATACATTTATTTTCTTATTAACAGAAAATTTTCTCTTACACCAACATAAATTTAATAACTATGACAAATTCCTTTTGGGGGATTATAACTCAATCCATATCTAACAAATTCTTTTGCATATGAATCTTGACTTATTTCTTTAATATTATTTATTATATACTGGCATTTTGCATATTCATGATAAATGTCATTACATTTCCATTTAAAACAAAATTTAAGCAATTTTCTTAAAACCATTTTTTATACATTGATAAATGCATTAATTGTTGGTTGATTCAATTTGGATTCTTTTTTTTTATATATTTAATACCAATGTTTTGTTTGATTATAATTACACATTTTTATTCATCTGTATTTTACTTTCTTTTATGTAGCCACCAACCAATGTGGAAAACCTTGACAGAATATTTAAATTCTTTCAGGTGATCCCCAGGCAAACACTGGTGCTCCATTCCATACTACTCTTTTAATGGTGCTATTGTATTTTCCAAGTTTGCTATCTGAATGACAAAAATAAAACATGTATTTACATGTATTTATTACATTAATTTTTCTTTCTCAATATAATGTGAAACAAGGTTTGATTCCTCCTTTCACATGTTCAGCTGCCACTATTTTAATACCCCTTTCATATACCCATTCTCCAATAAGCCGCCTAAGAGTAATGTGGATAATTCAATAAAAATTGCGTTCACAAACTCCGAAAATAATACGCACTATTTTTACGAGCGCCCGTCCTGAAAAAGGCGGATAATCGTCATGGCAACCGCACACACCCCTTACGATGCGGTTGTGTTGGAAAAGGGTGACCTTGTGACCGCACCATGGCAATTATCCGCATTACTTTGGAAATGTGTTCATAAAGTCAAAATCTGGTCCCGATGCCGCTATTATGCGGATAATTGGAGCATCAAAATAATGCGGATAACTCTGGTCCTCCTCCGATTTTACGACCAAATTATGCTGCTATTAGCCGCATAATTGGGTTTATGAAAGGGGTATTAGATGTTAAGTCTCCTCGGTGTCAAATCTACAAAAATGTAAAATATTATATAATTCCATGATAATTCTATACAACGAAATACAAAAAAGTAGTGACTGAGTAAAATCATCAACTCACTTTTGCAGATTATCGAGTTGTGCGTGTACAGTACCTGTTTGTCAAAAATACAAATACTCAGCTACTATATGGTGAAAATAGGCCAAAAACGCACGATTTATATACTGTACCCACCATATTGAAAAGGGGGCTGAAACCATAGTCTATAATGTCATTTCCGATTACTGACATATTTTCTAAAGGTAGAGATATAGATAAAGAGAACGCAATTATGCTTGACAGGAAATATATCAAAGAGGGTACACTAAAAAAAAAAAAATTCTGAATCGTTTTCGACACTTTTTGATGCAAGAAATCTCCCAAACTAATGATATGCAAATTTCATGACATAATTTGCATATGTAAACAATAATTTCTGTTTGTGAAATTTTGCAAGTCTCTTTTGCGGTACTTGAAGCTATATTTTGAAAGTTTCATAAGAAACAAGCATGGTTTGGCTGAGATGTTCTCCTTGACTTCATGCTATGTGTAGAATGTCTAAAAAATGGTGAAATAAGGCCAGCTATGGGGTCATTTGCTTGTCCGGCTTTCGGTTGAATAAATCTCCTGGGCTGCTGGACTATTAAAGGGGAATCCAACCCAAATAAAAACTTGTTTTTATAAGAAAAAGAAAAATCAGACAAATTGATAGGTGAAAGTTTGAACAATATTGGACAAACAACAAGAAAGTTATGAATTTTTAAAAGTTGTAAATATTGGTAATTACTTTACCCATGGAGACTTCAAATTGGCCGCATATGGGATGCCATAGTGATGTAAGGCAAGGACTACTCTTCCATGTACTCCAATACATATTATGGCTAAAATGTCATTTTTCCCAAAAGTTTTATTTCAAATTGTATTTTTCTTCCATGAGGACATAAAACAATATACTACCTGGGTTATATTTAGATTACTGCCCCAGGGGAATGGGCACTTAGGAGAAAACCACAAATCCCTGATAATAAAGTACATGGCCTATGGGAAAGTTGTCCTTGCCCCTTGTCATAATTTTACTTACCTAGTTGCCAATTTGAAATCTACATACTATTAGTGATCTCAATTTTAAAGCAGCTATAACTTTCTTATTGCTTGTCCGATTTCTTTCAAACTTTCACCATTCTGTTTAATTTATTTTTCTCCTTCCCAACACAACATTTTATGGCCAAGGCTGGATTCCCCTTTAAGTTAAACTGAAGTTATTGCGTTTACAAAGACTTCAGAAGGGTAAGATGAAAACATGTCAGTGTGACCTTGACCTTTGACAATTTGATCTCAAAATCAAAAGGCTTCCTGGGATCCATGCTAGTATCATACACACCAAATTATATGAGCCTAGGTTAAGTTAAACTGAAGTTTACAAGGAAAAGTTAACGGATGGGCGGACAGACAGATGGACACTGAGCGAGATACCATAATACTGTACGTCCCTGCTAGATGGGCGTATTAAAATGTATGTTCAATTTTTTATCTGTAGATTGATAGGCCATGGATCCGCTTTTTTCAGCGCAAAGAATCTCGGTTCAAGGGACTTCAGGGATATGAAATTAGACCTCTAACATCATGAAAGAGGAGAATTTCTCTGTTGAGCTTTCATATTGGCCTTTCACCAGCGAACTTCGCTGGGGAAGTTCTCCTGTGTATCATTCATAAAGACACTTTCCCCTTCGCTGGCGAAGTTCACTGGGGAAAAGCGCAGTATGAAAGGAGTATGAGATTCACTGAACATTATCTGAATTGCTCTGAAACCGGCTATAGCATGTAAATTCCATGGTATTGGTAAATCCAAGGAGCTTCAAACAAACTCCTTGGTATAAAATCAAACACATGTATAAAGACATGTGCCAATAAATTACATGTTGACAAGATATGTACTAATAATAGTACTACTGAATTAGCTCTCTCTCTCTCTCCGAAAATACTACTACACTACATCTTGCTTATGGAAGGAACGTGAAGAGCTGTATTCAATTTACAACTTGTGGCATTGTTGTCTGTGTAGTTGGCATCTGTGGTTGCTAGGTTACAGTGAAAAGATAAGCGAAGGTGTGTGATGACACACTGGTTCTAAGCTTTTCAGTGGTATTAGAGTACAAGAGAGGTGCAATCATTTGATTACTTAGTTTTTAATCATCTTGATGACAAACTGTAAAAGAACAATGGTTTAACATGCATCTACATGTATTGACAGATGCTGTATTTGTTTCTATTCACTTTTTTCATCGCTGTACTCATTGTAGTACAGGATTCAATGCATGATCATGTTTCCATGGAGATACCATTATTACATGTACCTTAGCTTACTGTCTTTAATTTTTCCCCATGCATTTTATTGAATAGTTATGATGCAATTAATGGTGATATGTTGTTTTATCCGAGCTGGCAAAATGGAAACTGAACTAATTCATACCAAAGCTACTAATATGATTGCTCAGAATTCAACCCTTGTTGGTAAAAATGCAAAAATCAGCATATATGTAAATTTTATGCAACAGAGTCGAGATTGCATTTTTCTACTTCTCATAGAGCACAAAATATAAAGCACTATAAGTGCGTTAAACAGTTTTTGTAATTGCAAAGTCTCATTCGGACATCATTCTTGATTGGAAGTGCAGCTTGATCATTAACATACCGACAAACAATACACTTTTAATCATTTCAATTTAACACCTCTCTATCAATTCAAATATTACTTTGTATATACATGTAATACATTTTGTTAGTGTTTAATCAGAACCATCAATCAATTTTGGTCAATATATTGATTTTGAGATTAATGCACAAAATGAAAGTACAAGTCCTATTCTATAGGAAACAAAATTTCTAGGCAGCATTTCAGTTTCTGAGATACATGGATGGTCGCATGTCATAAGGTGGTCCAATTTCGTGAAAAGGGTAAAAATGGTCAAAAAATATTTTTTGATGTTATAGGTATTATTAAAAGTTTCAAGTCTAAAATACCTTTATTTTTCCTTAAAATGTCTAATTAACTGCTAAAATAAATAAAAGTCAATGAAAATATGAATTTTGAAATGTATTTTTTTTCAAATTGGACCTGCTGCACATAAAATGGTGTCAAAAGTTAATGCTGTCAACATTGGATCACCCTAGTATATTTGCAATTTTAATCTTGTAACCAATAATCAAATCTGTAACAAAAATCAAATAATTATCTGTTATTGTATACATTAAAAAGTCAGCTTCTTTTTGCCATTGTATACATTAATTACACTAATTATAAATTTATAGTGTTTACACATTTTTGCCCCAAAAATGCCTGTCACTGTTTATATGCTTGGCAAAATGACTACATCATGGTTAAAAATGTTTATTGCAATGATACACAACTTCTGTACTAAAAATTAAGTTTACAAATTGGATAATTACCCAAATTTCTCCAGTTTACTAATTGAGTAGATTGCAGATCGGAGCTGACATAATAATAATAATAATAGGCATTTATATAGCGCCATCTATCTAGAAATATTCTATTCCGAGGCGCGTTTTTATTATTATTATTACCCCGGCTTTAGCCGGGGTAATAAACATGTACATGTATTTCATTGAGTAGGTTGCAGATCAGAGCTGACATAAACATGTATTTCATTCCTGCATATTTTCATAATTGTCAAATATTTATAACATTTGGTTGTTCCCTGCTTTTAATCTGCCTAGAAATAGGAGGCTGACACTTAAGTTGTTTATCAAGTTTAATTAACATTCTATCATTCATCGCATCCACCAGTTCTGCCACCCCTGTTACTTCAAACTAATGTGATATAGCGTTCATACTTTTAATCATTTCAATTTAAATATTATTTTGTAAACAATACATTTCGTTGGTGTTAATCCAAACCATTGTATCAATCAATTGATTTTGAGATTTGTGCAGAAAATGAAAGTACACTGTACAAGTCCTATTTCATACATTTACATAATAAAATTTCTAGGCCGCAATTAAGTTTCTGAGATACTTATTTTCACGCCAATGTCATACAATTTTCTCATAAAATGTGCAAATCCCAAAGGAAAGCTGTCAGGATCTCACACGTCACCTGATGAGCAAGCTGATTGGATAAACTCACAATTTGTGGCCGCCCTTGGACCGCAAGATTTTTCCAGCATACTTACCACCTGACTCACAACCACCGGAGATCTAACCTAAACAAGTGTATAATAAATCAAAGAAATTGTCTCTAATCATTGCATACCAATGATATTGCTTTGAGACTTGTGCGTGAGTTTGCTGTTTAATTATCTGCCACGTTGTCTATTATTTTTAATTCTTGCCTACAATTTGGTGCCTTTCCAGGAGATTGGAAAATCAGTAATGTCATCCTGATTCCTAAAATAAACCCATGTCAATCTCTGGATCAGTTAAGACCAATTTCGGCGACCCCAGTATTTGCTCGTGTTTTGAGTTTTGCTTGTGGAAGCGCCGTGGTGTAGCGGTTCTGACTCTCGCCTTGTAATCAGAGGGACGTGTGTTCGAATCCCACCATGGCCTAGCGCCCTTTGGCAAGGCGTCAATCCACACTTTGCCACTCTCACCCAGGTGCTAATTGGGTACCGGTAGGAAACAACTGTCATTGTGGTTGGTTTAGCAAGTTTGCACCTAACAGGCTGCTTGGAATGCTATGAATCCAGTGACCAGGTAATAATAATTGTGAAGCACTTTGAACAGTCGTAGATTGATAAAGCGCTATATAAATGCCAATTATTATTCCCTGTAAAGTGGATTAGACGTGACATTGCCAGCCATATTGACAATTGTCAGTTTGGCATGCCAAAGGATGTTCCGCTGTCCACTACCTCCTCAGTCTGATTGATTGTATATTACGTGAACTGACAAATCAGGAATTGTTGCATCAGTTTGCACAATTGACTTTATCAAAGCAATAGACCATTCCCTGGTAGTTGATAAGATGATACATATGGGTTTCAATCTATTATTTCAGTAGTATGTGACTTCCTGAGTAACAGATCCCAGATTGTTCGCCTTGGTGGGATTACCTCCCAAGTTCAGTACACGACTTGCGGTGTCCCCCAGGGCACTAAGCTTGGTCCAAATCTTTTCCTCATCATGATAAATGATGAGCTGCAGATTTAACCCCAAATAGATGGAAGTATATTGAAGATTTAACCCAATTTGTTGCAGAATTAAGAAGACATACCCAATCCTCTCACTTGCAAGATCAAGTTTCCCAACTAATCCTCTGGTCTGACACCAATAACATGACATCCAATCTGTCAAAATGCAAAGTTATGAACATTTGTTTCATGCAAAACCCTCCAGCATTCCCCGAAAAGTGTGGTATTCTCCGAGAGCAAATTGAACAAAAACTTTTAAAAAAGGATGGCTATGACCTCATAGAATTTGACCTTTTGATCTCTAGATGACCTTTCACCTCATGAACACAAATATGCGATATTACCCAAGGATCATCTGTGCCAAGTGCAAACACAATCAATGCAGAAATAAAGAAATGAAAGCAATTTGAAGGAAAGCTTGACCTTTCGACCCTTAGATTACCTTTTATCTCATCATCATTGACAACACACAAAGTAGTATTACCCAAGGATCATTTGAACCAGGTGTGATAAAAATTGATGAAGAAATAATAAAATAAGAGCAAGTTTCACAAAAAATTTTGAAAAATGGATGGACATGACCTCATATCATTTGACCTTTGGACCCCATCATCCTCATGGACACACATGTGATATTACCCAAGGATCTTGCCCAATAGCACTTAGCACAGAAAGTCAATGTCATTAGCGTGAAAGTTATGTTTGTTTTCACTCAAACATATTTTAATAGCCTAATTAAAACTGGAGGTAGTGACTTGTAAAGAATCCTAAGCAACAGTCCTTAAAGGGGTACTCTGGGATGAAAACAATAATAGAGTAAAATTCACAGAGCAAAATATTGAAAATTTCATCAAAATCTAGTAAACAAATGTAACAAACTAGCACATCAATGATGTGGAGCTCATCCAGCATCGTGGAACAAACTTTAATACAATATCTAATATCAGCCCAGTTGACACTGTAGTGAAATACATTGGTGACATAAATTGAGGGAACAGAATTGAAATTGATGAAAAAATGACAGAGAAGTCTAAGCATTATTTGAGATTTATGAATAAATATCATATTAATTAGCATAAATAATTTTCTAGTCAAAATGTCTAAATTCTGTGTAGAGCCTTGGTGAACCTCATGTAGCCCTCACAAAAGAAATCAAAATCAGTCAACAAATTATACACATGCATTTTTTTGTGAGTTTTGTAAAATATGCATAAATTAGCATATTTAATGAGTTTCAAAATTCTGTGTAGAAATTTGTATCCCCACCTAGAACTATCATATAAAGCAAACAAAATTGAAATTGATCAACAAATGAAGGAGAAAAAAACATTTTTGTGATTTATGAATAAATTTAGCATAAATTAGCATAATTTTCTAGTTAGAATTTCAAAATTCTGTGTGGAAGACCCTCATGTAGCTCTACCAGATACATGTAAATGCAAAAAAAATCAAAACTGGTCAACAAAAAACAAGAAGCATTTTTGTAATTATGAATTGTTTCGCATAAATTAGCATAAATAATTTTCTAGTCAAAGTTTCTAAATTCTGTGTAAAAGTTTGGTAAACCTCATGCAGCTCTACAGATGGAGGGAAAAAAATCGGTCAATAAATACAGAAGACGCATTTTCGATGATTTATGAATAAATTTCAAATAAATAAGCATAATTTTTTATTCAAAATTCTGTGTAGAAGTTTGGTGGACCTCATGAAGCTCTACCAGAAGGAAGAAAAAAATAATACAAATCCGTCAACAAATAAAGAGGCATTTTTTGTGAATTTTGAAAAATGTGCATAAATTAGCATATTTAATGATTTTTAAAATTCTGTGTAGAAGTTTTGAATCCCCCACATAGTGCTATCATATAAAGCAAACAGAATTGAAATCGGACTTAAAATGACCAAGAAGCATTTTGAAATTCAGTCAACAAATAAAGAAGAGGCATTTTCTGTGATTTATGAATTTTGCATAAATTAGCATAAATAATTTCCTACTCAAAATATTTCAAAATTCTGTGTAGAAGGTTGGTGAACCTCATGATGCTCTACCGGATGAAAGAAAAAAAATCAAAATCGGTCAACAAATATAGAAGAAACATTTCATGTGAATTTTTATAAATATGTATAAATTAATTTCACATATATATTAGAATATATAAAACATTTTTTGTAGTTAAAATGTCAAATTCAGTGTAGAGGTTTGGTGAACCTCAAGTAGCTCTACCAGATGGAAGCAAAAAAATCTAAATCGTTCAACAAATAAAGAAGAAGCATTTTATGTGAATTTTGAAAACAACACAAAAATTAGCATATTTAATGAGTTTCAAAATTCTGTGTAGAAGTTTTGAATCCCCATAGTGCTATCATATAAAGCAAACAGAATTGAAATCGAACTTGAAACGATGAAAAAGAAGCATTTTGAAAATGTGTACGGATGACAGATGGCGGGCGCCATGGCATACTGTAAGCTCATCTGGCCCTTCGGGTCGGATGAGCTATAAAATGAATTTTTCAATTTTAGCAATATTCTGTGAAAATAAGCACGCCATTATGAATATACGATCCAGGCTAATGATGTCATGCCCCCACTATTATCTTTCTTTAGTTTATATTGCGGTACATGAAATCACAATTATTTTCATGTGTGTATAATATGTCTCCAATATAACAATTGTTGCAATGATTATTTTACACATTAAATCAGTTGCCAGTCAAATTTTTACATTCTTCTTGGCCAAATTTGGAATATAATTTGCCTTGTCTACATGTACTCCCAACTCCCTGGTCTAACATCTTACAGCATAAACTACAAAACGGAATGCCTACCTACTGATTTCCATTTCCCCACTGTTTTTTTTTTCTTTTCTTTTCCACAGAAAAAAAGAAAATGGATTCCCACTAAACCAACTAACCACCACGGCTAAAACTTTTGTTAATATGCCTCAGGTGAAGACCTTTATTCATTACTTAACCATCTCTGTAATAATATTCTGTTGCACTACCTCCATCATTATTTTTACGGCCTGAAAAAACCTGTATGAGGTTACATCATGTAGATTACATACACATTTAGGTCTTCAGGCTGGCCAAGATTATCAAATGACATGACAGTAAGTAGAATTCCATATCCCAGGGAATCAGAGCTAAGGAGAAACAGACTACCTGATCCACAAACTTAATTAAGGCCCACAGGGCATACAACACAAATGTAAACAAACAAAACTGTTTCATGACCAATTACTTGAATGCTTAAAGTGTTAATAATAGATATAAACATATAGTGCACATTGAATAGGCAATCCAATAAAGAAAAATAAATACTATTATTCTTAGAGTGCTCAAGTCTAATTTACAAATTAATTCCACAAAATTCTTTTTTTTTAATTATTCACTCTGTAAAATGTAGATCTGCTACACAAAATGTCTACAGTGTAGCTTGGCATTCTGAACAGTTTGTGGAGTCCATTTCTTTTATCTGTGAAGTCAAACAACTATTCTCTTTCAGATAATAATTTTCTGTAGTGTAATTGATATCTTGTTTTGTCAGTAGGCATATATCCAAGACACACTCGAACGCTCTCTGATTGAGACCTGAAAGGTCAGTTACCATGGTAACCAGCATAAAATCACCAAACCTCAAATGTAAAATGAAATGAGAAGTGACTTTCCCTGATGGAGATTTGTGTGTCGTACTATCGTAAAACCTCCATTGTACCACATTTGTGGAGATGGAAAACACACATGTATCTGTCATACCAACACTTTTTTTTTATTTTTCCTCCATGAAATAAAGCACATTTCTGGTGCATAATAGACTTCATCCTATTTCATTTAGGAAAACTGTCCCCTGGTTAGCTGTTCAGGTCAGTTAGTGTGTTAGATGGCCCAGCAATCTCTTTTATTATTTTTAAGTGTTATTAATAAAATAACAAATATTTGAAATCCACGTTCTTAATTTGATTTTAAAATATATGCTTATACAGCTCATACAAATCATACAGTGCTAATCAATGCGTTTTTTTGGGATACACTGTATGTGACTGGAAAATTAATGAAAATTGAAATAACTTTAAAATTAAAGTGTCTTATGGCTATAGAGCCTTTGCAGTGAATATTACATGTAAGGGGGAGCTATGATCTAGTGGTTCTGACACTCGTCTGTTAAACCAAGGAGGTTTCAAACGAGATGGAGTAACAGCAAATAAAATCCCTTTGAACAAGGTTAAAAACCGCCAGCAGAAAGTATGTCAGGCATGCACTTTGCTCTCTCTTGCAATTGTGTAGACAAATGATTCCTGCATGACTCTGCAGCTATAGGTCATATAAAGGGAAATTGTGATGATAATTACTTTTTCGCCGCATCTGGTCTGGTTATATGTGTAGTACATAATTTGGTGGCATGCGAAAATAAACTATGCAATATGTCCTGAAATATGACTCAAATTTACTCGACTGGGCATGTGCGGGCACTCATCGGGCATATATACAATAATGAATGGCAATATTCCAGCGACCACATTTGAATTTTTCATTTGCCACAAACGATCGGAAAAGTGTAAAAATCTGGTTTCTGTAAAAGGTCAAATCCTTAATTTTTTCACTAATTAAAGGTAAATTGATATAATCTGGGCAAATATCTCGGTGTAATAGTGCTTCGTTATTGATGTGATGTCATGCGTAATGATGCGTTCAAATTTCAGTTTGTTTATTAATATATAAGATGGAAAATTGATACAAATGGATATTCGTAAGATTTCACTCCTCGGATTTCTTCACTGAAACTGGCGGCTTCGAAGGCGGACATCAAAAAAGTCTTTACTGCCGTTCTTTCTTTTGTGCTTCTTTAGAAATGAACAGCTTGAATAAATTTGTTGCCTGTTGGAACTCCAGTCATAGAATCTTCTTGGTTTAACACATGGTGTGTTTGATTACAGCTATGGTGTTATTTCCTTTGATATACATGTAAAGACATTCATCCATTGGGCAATGCCATACGTGTCGTACGAGACATTTTGACTACCGGTACAATTTGTGAATAACCGATGACCAACAATATTTGATTATGGGCAAATTATAGGTGAAAATGATCATTTATGACTTTATAGAAAGTAATTGAAATTGAAATTTTGACAAAAGTAATCGGTAATTGAAAAAAAAAGTAATTTAATTGAAAAGTAATTGTGATTTAACATTTCTCCAATTATGTACTTCAATTATAATTGTAATTGAAGAAAGTAATTACCCGGTAAGCCCAACCCTGATGATGAGAAAGAATACTGATAAAATTATAACAGCAATAACAGTTAATGGGCTTTTATTTTAAAAGGAATAGCATTTCAATTCGTATCCACCCAATAGTATGTGTGCATGGATGTGTGATGCATGGGAGGTATGTATGTAGGTATACATGTACTACATTTAATGTACAGTATGCATCATGCATGTAAGGTAGTGTAATAATTCAGGCATCCTACTCGTCAACAGTAAACTTGCCCCTCCCCCCCCCCCTCCATGAAAGTGAAGGAATGAGATGAGTGTCCTAACAATTATAAGTCCAGGATAGGCCCCATAGAAAATTGACCAAACCTTGTTTTTTCAATACTTTTAGTGGTTTCTTGTTAATTTGAGGGTGCTGATTACGAATCTGAATGATGCCACTCATGTAACCTTGAGCATTTTCCGCAAATTGGCAAAATCCAATATGGCCTCCAAAAAATGAAAATTACCCATAAAAATAATAAAATTGCCCGCACGTTGGTTATAAAATGTATGTATTTGTGTTGCAGGAGTGAAATACTCTCTGAAAAAAACGATTTTTGACAGAAAAATTATTTTCTAGATATTCAAAATGGCCACCATAGACCCCTGTATTCTATATTATGTACAATATGAATGGGGAAAACTAAATTTCACAAAAGTGAGCACTAAATGCAAGTAATTGTGATTTTTAGCAGTGTTTAGTGAAGTAATGGATGAAAACATGATTGCTAACGAAATGTTTCATTTGTTATGTCCTGTATGTAATAAATGATGCATTTTAATATTCAAAAAGCCACCAAATGCCCTGACAGTATTATGCACAATGTTAATGGGGACAAAAAGAAAATCACAAGTGTGAGTACTAAAATGCATATTATTAAGATAAGTGAGTGGAATACTGGCTAAAAACGTAATTTCTAATGAAATATAAATGCAATATATAAAATGCTGTATTTTAACATTCAAAATGGCTGCCATAGGCCCATTTTATGTACTATGCATGTAATTATGATCACCGAGTAAAATAATGTCTGAAAACATGTTTTCTAGCGATCGAAACATTTCTTTTGTCATGCATGAGATAAATGCTGTAATGAGCGTGATCGGTTCATCACGGACGGACATTTGATAGATTTAGGAAATTTTGAAGGCTTGTAACAAATTAGGAATAAGATGAACAAGGTTCCTTTGTGTTTTATAAAGAAGGGTAGGACAAAGTATGCTGAATGATGAAAAAAGTTTGTTGCCATACAAACATAGATATCTATGTTTGTTGCCATACAAACATAGATATCCAGTAAATGTGCCATATCACGGACGGACATGATAGAAATGTGGTTTTCAGAATTTTTGTACATTTTTATTGTTTCTATCTAAACAGCTTAACATTGACCAATAATTGTTAATGCAACTAACACTCAGGTATGTTAGCTTCTATGTTCAGCATATTGAATTCTTAACCAATATCAAACTTCTGAGAGAATTGCAAATATTTTCCATCACGGACGGACATCTCGGACGGACATCACGGACGGACACAATTAAAATACATTGGAAGTACCTTGTAAGAAGTTCTTATTACTTTTTTGGGGGAATAAATGCTATTGTATTGATGATTTGTACATTTTTTAATATGATTAAACAGTATTAGTTGCACAATCAAGTTGCTACAACTTGATTTAAGTTGTAGCAAATTGATTTCTATGCTAGACGCACAGTATAATCTAGACATATGATTGCTTTCAACACAGCTCTTGTCAAAATCAAATGTAAAGAATGTCCTAATGCATATTGTCTTCTTTTCAAATTATAGAATACTAGTAGGTACCATATCAACATCTAGTTGATCAATGATCATATTGATACAACTATTTTTATGATATATCATGATGATACATGTTAATACATTTTTAGGCATTAATTTTCCAAGAGCAAAGATGTTTTCAGGTTCATTAACTAAATCCAAAAGATTCAAAGGTTGCTGATCCTTATGCTTGTTTGATGGATCAAGTATGACCACAACACTTGTCAGAGGCTCTCTTCAAATTCATCTTTTGTCCATATTAAAGTGGAGACACTCCATAACATCAACAGCCCTCATGTATTTAGGCTCTGACCGAATCCAAAATTGAAATTGATGATTCATATACCAATCAAAAGCTTATTATAGGCCTACTTCTAAACACTGCAGTGCAAGCTTTA
Source organism: Lytechinus pictus (assembly GCF_037042905.1). Lineage (NCBI taxonomy): Eukaryota > Metazoa > Echinodermata > Echinoidea > Temnopleuroida > Toxopneustidae > Lytechinus > Lytechinus pictus. Next base: position 19,734,457 of record NW_026974140.1, read on the forward strand.
AAATAGTATGCATTTTAACAGTTTACCAGATAAGCAATTTGCTTAAAATTAGCTCCAAAATGGACTTCGAAAAAAGGTATTCTTGTCCTTTTCACAAGCCTCACGACCATGATGCCATGTTCTGTTAGAAGCATTGTGAATCCATAGGTTTGTACATGGAAAAATTGAAGATTTTTCTACTTATCAGATTATGCATCCTACTTTCTTCTTTTCCATCACTTTCTGCAAGCTTGAATGGATTAAATCTACAGCTTTGGACTTGTTCTTGCCATATTTTATTTCCTGCTTTTTTGACACACGTGTACCTTTCCAACTCTATCTGCATTCCAATTATGTTTAACAATTTTTCCTGACAACAATTTAGCCCCAATAGCATCCAAACAAAGATACCACAAAAGAATTGTGAAAGAGTGTAGGTTTCCATCCATTTGAGTTCTGAATAATTCTCAGTGACATTTTTCACTGCAAATTGAAACTAAAGTTAAATTCATAATCTGCTCAGCAAAGTTTCCCATTTGCATGGATCATTCCACAGTATTAGCAGTATTTACGTATATTGCTCACTTGTCCGTCCGTGATCATTTCTTTTTGATTTATGATATGCGTAAAATGTATGGATTTTAGCTATGTTCAAATAAAATGATGTACAGTGTCTAGTGAAATACTTCTACACACTTTTATGTTTGTTCTATTTTGATAAAGAATAAAAAGCTGAATCCATACATATTATCCATATAAAAAACTGATCACGGACGGACATTAATTTCATCACGGACACATCTACCAGAAAAATTTACTTCCTATATTTTTTTCTTGTTTGATGATAGATTAATGTTAAGAGTGCAAGAACATCCAAACCAAATTGGAGTAACTTTGAAAACAACAAAACTAGAGTGAATTGAATTTGAGTAAATTTACTTTGTCCGTCCGTGATGAAATTAATGTCCGTCCGTGATCATTTTGGATTGAGTTTATGATATGGATAAAATGTATGGATTTTAGCTATGTTCAAATAAAATGATGTACAGTGTTTAGTGAGATACCTCTACACCTTTTTATTTTTTATTTCTATTCTGATAAAGAATAAAAAAACTTTTCATCTTTTTTTTCATCACGGACGGAAATTTCAAAATGGAAATGTTAACACCTACCAAAAAAAATTAGTTCCCAATATTTTTTTTCTACTAATTTATGTTTGATAATAGATTAATGTTCAGAGTGCAAGAACATCCAAACCAAATTAGAGTAACTTTAAAAACAATAAAACTAGAGTGAATTTAATTTGAGTAAAAATGTCCGTCCGTGATGAGAGGTAACAGCACCCCCATGAATAAAATGGACTATTCCAGTACTTTCGAAATCATCAATCTTCATGAAACTAAATTCTTTGAAACCTGAGATATCAAAGATTATTTTAAAAGCAATTTTGATAGAAATACCTTAAAAAAAATTTTCACCTCAATGCTAACCCTTAACCGATCATGCTCGTTCTACACATGCCATTTTGCACTTTGTTGATAAGGTTGCCACTGCCTTGGATAATTACTTGAGCACAATTGGTATATTCTTGGATTTTTCCAAGGCTTTTGATACAGTTGATCATAAAATTTTGCTTCATAAGTTATCCCATTATGGAGTGAGAGGTGTTGCCCTCTGGTTTAGGTTTAGGAGTTATCTCACTGACAGGATACAATTTGTATCTTTGAATAGAATTAATTCCAGCTTGCAAACTGTTACATGTGGTGTACCTCAGGGGTCTCTTCTAGGACCTCTCTTATTCATACTGTATATAAATGATTTTCAAAATTCATCAAACAAATTATCCTTTATTTTCTTTGCTGATGATTCTAGTGTATTTTTTCACATAGGAATCTTCTAACCCTGATAGAAACAGTGAATTGTGAATTGAAGAATGTTATCTTGTGGGTTCAAGCAAATAAATTATCACTTAATTTTCAAAAGACAAATTATATGCTTTTTAGTAATTCCTTAAAAATGCTGGCAATGTAATGTTTAATAATGTCTGTCTTAAAAGAGTAACCTCAACTAAATTTCTTGGGTTATTCATTGATGAGAAATTGAACTGGAAACTTCATGTAAATCATCTCTGCAAACTGTTGTCAAAAAATACTGGTGTTATACAAGTTGAGATCAGTTTTATTTAATTTTATTTATATTATATTCCTCATAAATTGTTCCTTACTTGAACTATGGTGTGCTTGCCTGGGGCAACTCACTTAAAACGCAATTGCAAAAATTATTCATTGTTCAGAAGAGAGCTATTAGAAGTATAGTAATGTCAGTTATCGTGCCCATACAAATATTTTATTTCATGACAATCACTCATTGAAAGTGGAAGATATTTACTTTATGCAGCTAGGATCTCTTATGTATGATTTTGATTCAGGAAGTCTCCCTTCAGCCCTGGCACTGATATTTAAGAAAAATAGTCAAGTACACAATTACAATACTAGACAATCTTCCACTCTCCATATATCTCATGCAAGAACAAAGTTCACTTTGAGCACTCTAGTTTGCACTGGACCCAGGTTTTGGAATGCACTTGACCCTGACATTACACATGCTGTCAGTTCTACAGTGTTTAAACAAAAATTGAAATCTTATTTACTGAGTAACTATGAAAGTGATTCGTAAAGCCTATTTTTCGTGTGTTATTTATCAGTTAATGCTAAATTATCAATACATTTCATCCCCCCCCCCTTTCCCGGGCCTGGCTTGTCTCTGTCCTCATGTCCCCTTTTTTGTCCCTTTTGTACATAAATGTGTCCCTCTTCTCTCCCCTCCTCTCTCTTTAGTTATCATATTACCGTAAGTAACGGTGTATTAACCGCACCCGTGTATTAACCGCACCCCCCATTTTCGGATGAAAAAAAAAAAAAAAAAAAATCATCCAAAAAAAAAAGTCATCAAACTGACTTTCTATCTCTAATATGCGTATTTAAGAAAGAGTCAAGAACCAAAAATGTAAAAAAAAAATATATCAAAGTACTACTGGTAAAAAAATGATGGGAAATCAGCGCTTCGTCACTTATCTGCAAATTGCCGACATTATTGGCCAACTACACACTCACCTCACACACACATATGGTACCGGTGTTCATTGCAAGTACCGATACCAGCATCAACATGGGGGCTCACCCATTCGAGAAGATCGTTCATACCATATTTCCTGCATCACAGCCCCACTTTTGCTTTCAGAATTCTGTCTAGCATTCAATGTCTTGACATCAATTTCAGACACGGGAATATGGGAAGGTTCAAGATACGAGAAATTTGCGATTTTGTTCAGGTGTTTTTCTTGTCTGCTTTGAACCACTACCGGTAGTTCTCAGTACGTGTGTGGCGGTATCTTACAGACAGCAAATAGGAAAAAAATGCTAGTACCGGTATACCGTATTTTCAATGGGAGCTCTGGGCAGGAATAGTCGGAAGGAATGAAGACGGGGATTGAAGATTGATTTTAAGTTGATGGATGATAGAGAGAAATGAAGGAAAGGCAAATGAAAGAAACTTTCTTCCGTTTACCTCCCTCCTCATGGCACAAAATTGTTAAATAATACCAATAATTTGTCAAACATTATAACAGCCACGGAAAGGTAAAGCGCCAGCTTACGTTGACGTTGCGATAAGCATTACATATAATGCGTGTCTTATTCGGCTAGCCGCACCGCGCTGTTCGGTCGATTGTCAATCGGCGTCTGAACTTTGCCGCGTTGACTAATAAATGACAACAAAGACAAAGTCACACCATTCAAAATGTCAGTTTCATGAAGGTAGGTGCGTTTGTTACCGTAATCTAACTTTGAGGGACATTTACGGTAGATACCGGTAGTCATAGTTGCTTTTCTTTTAAACCCGCGGCTCATGCCCCTCTAAACGGCATTGGCCCAAGCGGCTACGCTCGTCCACCCGACGCAAGTTGTAAACTAGTAGTGGTATCGGGCCGAGATTGGCTTGGCTCAGACCTGTCACCATGTATAAACCGCACCCCCGGCTTTTGATTCTGTCCCGCCGAGAAAAAGGTGCGGTTAATACACCGTTACTTACGGTATATTATATTGCCATTTCTGTGTTGTTTATCCAATGTTCTTTGAATTCGTAATGAGGAACTTTAATTTACAAGCATTGCTTCAATTAGGTCTCCTCGTCTTCCTTTAAAATTATTTATTTTCTGTCTTAAGCTGTATATATATATAACGTATTTAAAAACAATGTTTTCTGCATACTCTGTTTCATGTATACCTGTATGTTTTATCATTTACTCTGCTCATTGTTTCATACACACTTGTATGTTTGTCATGTATTCAAACTCAGTTGGAAGACAAATAAAATGAACTTATGGCAAGTTCCTCCAAGTCTGCGCAGTCCCCCTTGTCTGTGCACACGCGTATCTGCACGATTCTAGATAAAGATATGCAACGAGCACGAACTTTACACATGCAATGCATAGACAGGTACCCGGTATTCATTAAAAAATCCGACTCAAAATGGTGGAAAAATAATAAATTTAGGGCATTTCATGTTACAACCTCAAAATGCAGCCTTTCTCATCAAAATCCCTGAATCGTGTGCAAAGTGAATGAGTGCGCAGACATGGGATACCATTTTTTTTTTTCAATCTGAAAATGATTGCCCGAGGTTTTTTCAAGAAAATCCTATATTTTCTGTCATTTTTTAATGAGAAATTTGGTACACTTACCGGTACTCTTGATAATATAAGGAACATTATTAACTGAAAGATTTTGTGAAATATGAAGAAATTCATGTTAAATCTTAACTCAAATTGTTAGGTGCGCAGACTTAAGTTGCGCCCTTGGGCCCACAATATGAACTTATATTATAAAGTTTATAAACATGATAAACTTTATTTAAAAAAATCCTTATTACAAATGACAAATCTCACCATGTGCGACTCCCACCAGCAAGATGATAATTTAGAGACCAACAGAAGCATGAATAATTCCGAGTAAACAGTGAAATAGCACAGCCAGAGAAACAAAAAAATAAGGGAAACGACGTACGGTAAGACCGTACTCGTATCCAACATAGGCTGAGCTGACAACAAGCCAGCACTGGCCGCCTGGAAATCTTTGTTGATCCGAAGTTCGAAGAGTTGGGGCACACGTACCGGTATACGTACCTGCAGATGGTTCAGATGAATCCCGTTCAGATCAGTCTACGGAAATGTTTTTATACCGTACCGTATGTATCGTATGCGTATACGGTACCGTGTACCGTACCGTACTGTAATTGTGCTAGCTCATAACACACGGCGCAGCTAGCTCGGCCCGCCGGATGATCTGAATGAATGGTTGCTACCACATACACAAAATGTTTGGCTTGGAAACGTCCACTAATTGCATTCAATTGAAGGAATACAAATGCAGGACCGTAGCGTACGTACAGCCATTAGTCTGGTCTGTTAGCGAAATTATGTGGGCACAGTACAGCACAGTGGCGTATAGCTAGGATTTTTTTTCCTGGGGGGGGGGGGGGGGGGGGCGCTGGGGGGTCCTTGCTTTTTCAGGGGGGGGGGCACCATTTTTACCGATGTGTGTGTTTGTGTCACAAGGGCGGATCCGACTTTCGCCATGCAATAGGGTACGGGGCCTGAAATCACCTTCACCCAGTGGCGTAACTACGGGGGGGCATGGGGGGGCACGTGCCCCCCCCCCCCACCAATCGGCTGGCCACAAAAAAAAAAAAAAAAAAAAACGGGAGGAAAGGAGAAAAAGAGGAAGAAGAAAGAAACGTAGTGGGATAGAAGAAATTATTGTACATTATAATGTTATATTATATTTGTTATGTTATATTACATAAGAAATATTTTTCATAACTTTATAAAACATAATTAGCTCAGGGCCTATTTGTTCATTATTCCTGGTACTCGCATTGTCTGTTTAACGAGATATATAAACATGTTGTACTAAAACGTCCTGTTTTCAAGTCAATATGCACCAAATATATTTCATCGCACTTCGAGTTATTATTGTTTTATGTAGTGACATATGCTTCTTTTTCATGACTACTTAAAGTGATTGCCCCATTTTAAGGTCTGCATATAAAACATTTCATGTCCGTGCTTACGTTCGAATTAGTGGATTGATGAGATATGCCTGCTCTTCATGAATTCCTAAATTCAGTCCTTAAAATATCTCTTTTTCTAATCTCAATATCAACAATTTTCAGCTCGCGCTTCGCGCTCGCATCATTTGGTTAGTGAAATACGTATGGTCTTAGTAGATTCCTACAAACGAGCCTTAAAATGCCCCTCTTCAGATCTGAATTTCCTATATTTTTAGCTCGCACTTTGCGCTAGTGAGATGCGTATGATAATCATGATTACTATGACTTCAATAAGCTCTTCATGTGTTTGGATGTGATTTCTGTAATGGCCTTCTTTCTTCAATACCAGTTACTCACATCAATCGTCTCCAGCACCTCCAAAATTGGGCGGCCCGTCTTATTTTTGAAGTCCGCCGTGACAAACCTCCTGAACCCCTTTTAAATAATTTACACTGGCTCCCTATTAGACAACGTATTAATTTTAAGTTACTTCTCTTTGTATACAAATCTCTCTATAACCTAGCCCCAAAATACTTGTCTGATTGTTTAGAAATTGATGTCCCAGGTAGAAAAACTAGATCCTCTGAAGACCCACTTAAATTAACATATCCAACAAAAAGAAAACAGACCGGAGATAGAACATTCACCGTTGCATCCTCAATGGAATGGAACAAACTCCCTCTCACAATAAGACAATCCCCAACAATTGAGTCCTTCAAGAAATCCCTTAAAACCCTTTTGTTCTAGGCAACTGCCTTCATTTAATATGTCATTCTAATTTTTGTTTGTATAAATAAGTTAAATGAAATTGTGAGCGCTTTGGGCCATGTGGGAAAAGCGCGTTATAAATGTTAAGTATTATTCTAACAAAATCAGCAATCGCTCGGTACTCGCATTTGATGACTATGGTGAGATATGTATACTCTTAATGGATTCCAAAAAAAGAAATAGTCATTAAAATGTCCCTGTTTGGGGTCAATATATACAAAATTTTCAGCTCGCGCTTCGCGCTCGCATCATTTTGTTAGTGAAATACGTATGGTCTTCGTAAATTCCTACAAACAAGCCTTAAAATGCTTCTCTTCAGGTCTCAATTTCCTAAATTTTCAGCTCGCGCTTCGCGCTTGCAATATTTGATTAGTGAGATGCGTATTTTAATCATGATTACAATGACTACAAAAAGTGTTTTACGTTTTTTAACAAAATCAGCAAGCGATTGGCACTCAAATTAGATGAGTATGGTGAGATATGTATTCTCTTATTTGATTCCTAAAAATATTCCGTAAACTGTCTCTGTTTGGGGTAAATAAATCCAAAAATTTTAGCTCGCGCTTCGCGCTCGCATTGTTTGTTTAGCGAGACAGATACGTATTTTTATTTTTTAAATTGCTTATTATGTCCCTTTTTAGGTCTGAATATCAAAAATTTTTGAGCTCGCACTTCGCGCTCGCATCATTTGATCAGTGAGATACATTACATATCCGTTTAATGGAACAGTCCTTAAAAATGTCTCTATAAGGTCAATGCCTATACCTGGCAATTGAGCGCGCTTTGCGCGCTCACCGAGTGACTCAAAAATTTTGCTGGTGCCCCCCCCCCAATGCCGTGACCCACGGTACGCCACTGCCTTCACCTATATTTTCTCCGATCAGTCACTTCTTAGTTTTATTCTTATAAAACAACATAAACATGAAATAATCTCATAAGCCTTATAAAAAGTGCGAGCGCGAAGCGCGAGCGATTTTTTTTTAACTTTCATGTATTTTGTCCTGAAAATTTAATATTCTGGGCAATGTTATGTATGATCCTGAACAAGATTCGTATGTAACTACTATATGATTACTGCTAACGCCAAGCGCGAGCAGAAATTTATATTAACTGTTCTAGCATTATCGAAAAGGGTAAGGACTGCTTACAGTTACCCATCACGAAGACGGTATATATTTCAATAATGGGAGCGCGGAGCGCGAGCAATTTTTTTTTGACATTCTGGCCTAAAATGTGGTCATTCTAAGCACTTTTTGTATTAATAAATGGGATAGGTATGTAACTAAACAATTGATGCGAGCACTAAGCACTATAGGAAGAAAATTGAGATTTTAGACCTAAAGGCGGGACATTATTCATATTTTGTAAATCATAAATAGGATATAGTTAATTGGGTATCATTAATTATGCGACCGTGAAGCGTGAGCAGACAATTATTGATATTCTGATGTGAAACTGGATAATTTAAGTACATTTTAAATAAAGAACATGCAGGCTATCGCGCATGTTTTAGATTTAGACCTAGAATCTGGGCATTCTGAATACATTTGTTTAATGGAACTTTATGGAATACACGAAGACAATAGGAACTTGGCAAATCAAACAATGTGACCACCCCCACGCAGCGTGAGCTTAAAATACTGATATGTCTAGACCATAAAACGGACATTTTACAGAGCACTTAAATTTGTAAATGAAAACTTGCTCCATATCAGCCTATTGAGCAATGTGTGAATCTCATCCCAGGCAATTCTGGCGCGAAGCGCAAGCAAAAATTTTATATAGTAACATGAAAGATTTTTTTCATTTTTTGCAAGTCTTCGATCCCCTCACATTATTTCATTCACTCGTCTTCCTCCTCTTAATTTCCTTTTCTTTTTTTTTCTTGTCTTTCTCCTTCTTTTCCTTTTTTCTTTTCTTCTTTCTCCCTTTTTTTTGCTCTGCCAATTTTTTTTCAGGGGGGCACCTGGGGGGGGGGGGGGCACGTGTTTTTGTGTGTTTCAGAAATTGTGTTGCCATGGTAACAACATATTATATGGCAAAATATAGGTAAAAACCCTGCGATTTGAACTACTTCATCAGTTTTGAACTAATTCTCATGAAATTTGGCTCACACATTGGCCTTGAGGTAAAGATGTGCAAGAACCATTTTTTTTGCATTTGTCAGACAATGCATTGCCATGGTATATATCCACATAAATTATGATAGCCAGAAATGCAGGAAAGCTCATTGTGGATCAAACTACTTCCCCAGTTTTTAGTCAGTGCTTATAAAAGTTGGAACAAATATTCATCTTGGGGTAAAGATTTAAAATTAATTTATAAATGTCTTCTAAAATTTTCACGCCAGAGTGTGGGGGCATTAATCACATTCAGTAATATTTCTAGGTTTTGGGGGGAGGGGCGGGAGAGGTCTTTGAAAACTGACATCAAAATGAAGAAGGTTAAAGGCGGTGGCCATCAGGAACATAAACATGGTCTAAACACTAGCATCCCCTCAAGGGCAAAGGCTGGGGGTACACTGGGTGAATGTGAAACCTTCCGCTGAAGCAGAGCAGTTCCGACACTGGCAAGCAAAACAAAATGTGTACTACCCCTTTTATACTTTCAATAGCTGATTTTCCAAACCTTATAGTTCCACCTCCCCAAGATGTGCACCACTCCCCATATCACTTAAGTTCTACCTCCCCATGCTCAAACCAGCCTACGCCCTAGCCCATCAGGGGTCTTTGCATTTTTTAAGCGAGACATTACTCTATTTTTTTTTTGGGGGGGGGGTCTTTAGAAAATGGCCTTATAAAAGTAAAAGTTAAAGGATTATGACTAGGAAATTAACGCCCCACCAAAACTAGGGGCTGATATATTTCTTTAGCAGAAAATGCCCCCCCCCCTTTAAAAGGTAAGAAGAGTCCTTTGCACTTCAGACCATTCATATACAGTTGAAAGCATTCTGCTTTGATAAAAGATTGTTTACGGTATATACCCAATTTCGTTTCCTCTCTCCTTTTTTTTACTCTCTAAGTACATTTTTTTCTGTCCTATTTTAAAGTGTACCTTTAATCATGCAAATAATCATAGAAAGAAGACGTGTGTTTAACGTCGAAAATTTGGACTTCAAAATAAACTCTGTTGGAACTAAGTCCAATGCATTACCACTTTGCCTCTTTTATATATATATATAGATATAGATATACACGAAAATCTCTGCACTTGTTTTAGAAATTCACTTGTAAATCCATGACTCAACATACCATATCAAAAATACACATATGTGCACAATAGATCTTGCTCAATATGGAGCTTAAAATATCAAGTTTTGAAGTCATTAAACAAAACATATTTCAGCTCGGACATCGAACTTTAATTATTTTGTTTAATTTACAAATTGATTTTTAAACAGTGCTCTGTAAAAATGTCATATTGACATTTTTTGCTCGCGCTGTTTGATTTTCAGGTATTTCATTTTCGTGTATTCCATAAACTTCTCAAAATATCCCCATTCAGGTCTGATTGTCAAAAAGTATCAGCTAGCGCTGCACGCTTGCATTTTGATTGGTGAGTTATGTATAATTATCTCAATATCAAGTATTTAACAAATTTCTTGAAATCCCCATATTTCATGACAGTTTATCAAAAATTTCGGCTCCGATTTGCGCTGGCATTAATTGTTAAATATATATATAAGCTCATGCACCCTATTCATAATTTCAAAAATGCTTGAAATGTCCACTTTTCAGGCCATAATATTAACAGATTTCGCGTTCTCATTATGCTTATTAGTTTAATAAATGAGATGTTGATTTCATAATTAAATTGTCCCTTTGTTCAGAATGGAATATCGACAAGTTTCACTCGCGCTTAGGAAGAGGAATAGGAAGATAGTCATCATTTCAATATGATGACAAAATGTCCTTAGAATGTCCCGGTCCTATATATGTCAAAACTCAAAGTGATAATAATGAAAATATCAGGGGCCCAATTCATAAAGAGTTACAATTAACTGTTGTAGACTCGCCATTATGGCAACTACCATGGTAACATTGATTGTGATTGGCTGCTGAGTCCTGTTGCCATGGTAGTTGACATAACAGCAAAGTTACACAGTTGTAACTCTTTATGAAACGGACCCCAGCTCTTTATTAAGAGCGATCCATAAATAAACCCTTTTTCAGATCGGAAAATCAAATATTTTAAGCTCGCGCTTCGCGTTCGCTTTTTTTATTTTCATGACAAAAGATGTAATTAGAATGCCTAGATTCTAGGTCTAAATCTGAAACACGTGCGCGCATGTTTATTCAGAAACGCAACTTGTTCTCTATTTATATCATCATCCAGTTTCAGATCTCAATATCAAAAAAATTCTGCTCGTGCTTGTGCTCGCCTTATTAATGTAGGAAGATCCCCTATTACTAATCATTTCATGATTACAAAACATGAAAAGAGTGTCCCGTTTTTAGGTCTAAATCTCGAATTTTTCCGCTCGCGCTCGCATCAATTGTTTACTTATACAGAGTGAGTCAGAAAAAATGTCCCACTTTTGTAAAGTTGAATTGTTTAAAATATGAATATTTAATCATTAGTTTCATGATATGTCTTGATAGAGGTATCCTCCAAGTACATTCAGGTACCATTTTCATTTGATCCCGTGCACGCATGACTGAACATCGGACAATATCTTTCGAAGACTGTCAGATCTCACTTGCGCCAAGTTACTGGGTGGTGAATAAAACAGTGCTTTAGACAAAGACAGTCAGACAGACAGACTGGCATGCTCACACACACACACATACACACACACACACACAAACACACACAACACACATAGTAATAACTGGCTCATAATTTTCTCTTTTCTGATTAAGCATTGATTTTTAGCAAGATCGCTGAATGTTTAAGTAGCAATTCCCGACAATCTTTCCCCTTAAAACACATTCACTACCACCATCATATCATCATCATCATCCTCATTGAGACCTAATGACCTATGTTGTGGTGTGAATTGAGGACGAACCATGATTCGTGTACTTTTGCTACTGTAAAAAGAGACTCAAGTGACTGCTGCCAAATCAGGCAAGCCCTTTTATAGGCAAGTGCAACAAAAGCACAGACATCCATTGTAAATTTTCATTGTTAACCAACAAAAGACATAACCAGCATATTGGATTTATGTGCACTTGATGATGATGATGAAGATGAAGATCAAGATCAAGATGATGACAATGAGGATGATGATGATGATATGATGGTGGTAGTGAATGTGTTTTAAGGGGAAAGATTGTCGGGAATTGCCACTTAAACATTCAGCGATCTTGCTTAAAATCAATGCTTAATCAGAAAAGAGAAAATTATGAGCCAGTTATTACCATGTGTGTTGTGTGTGTTTGTGTGTGTGTGTGTGTGTGAGCATGCCAGTCTGTCTGTCTGACTGTCTTTGTCTAAAGCACTGTTTTATTCATCACCCAGTAACTTGGCGCAAGTGAGATCTGACAGTCTTCTAAAGATTGTCCGATGTTCAGTCATGCGTGCACGGGATCAAATGAAAATGGTACCTGAATGTCCTTGGAGGATATCTCTATCAAGACATATCATGACACTAATGATTAAATATTCATATTTTAAACAATTCAACTTTACAAAAGTGGGAAATTTTTTCTGACTCACTCTGTATAGCTATCCTGTTCACGATTACAAAAATTGATTAGAATTTTCCATTCTCTATGTATATAGAAATGTCAAAAATTTTCAGCTCGCGCTTTGGGCTCGAATTATTATTATAAGGAAAATCCCCAATTACTCATCCTTTTCTTGATTTACAAAACATGAATAGAGTATCCCGTTTTTACGTCTACATCTCGAATTTTCCCGCTCGCATCAATTGCTTAAATATACAGCTATCCCGTTTAAGTTACAAACAGTGCTCAGAATTTCCATTCCTTAAATAGAAATGTCAAAAATTTTCAGCTCGCGCTTCACTCTCGCATTATTTGATTGTTGAAATATGTAACGTCTTAATTGCCACCTTTCGCAATCCTCACGGACGCTAATATTAAGGGTCCCCTAACACAAAAGTTGACGCTTAATCATACACTTGATTTTTAAGATTGATTGTACATTATAGTCAATACAATCAAACGTAGAAAACTGCTCTACAATTAATGCTAAGATTTGTGTTACAGGGGGGTTACAGGCCCTATACAGATCTGCTTTTCGTGTGCAAAATTCTTTCCCGCGATACCCGCGCGCCATACATGCATGTATTACGACTGATGGCTGGAGATATTCGAAATGCAGGACCTAAAATAGAATATGACATGTATAAGAAAGTGGTTTTTCAAACAAATCGAGTACATATTGAGTGAGGAAAAACTTACTAAATTAAGGCTTAGATATAGATCATTACAGTCCATCGAATCGATATTGCATTTAATGTGGATTATTGGTGGATGACTGGCAATTGATTCCATGGGTCAGATCACCTCTCTAGCCGAACCCATTTCGCATATGTACACAGCGTATGCAATACGTTTGAAAATGCGGGTTTCTTTTGTTTCTTTTGTTTCTTTTGTTCACTCCTACACAAACGATACGCCTCTAGCACACGATGTAAAGGGTATTATGTTTTACTTTCCCCAGAAATGTGGGGTTAGATTCAAATTCCGGGGGGACCAATTCCATTGATGAGTGGATACCAGGCACGACCATGGGGTTTCGAAAAGTACCCTAAACAAGGGAAGCAAGTCTTTTGCAGATTATGAAAATGCATCTTTTAACAATTATTTGGCTTGTGAAACCCTACAAGTATTGGAAATATATCCCTTTTTTCAGTATTTTAATCATCGTTTTTGACACCTTTATAACGTTACATAGGCCTATACGTAACGTATTTACCCATTCTTTCCTTTTTATGCGTTGTTGCGCCTGGTATCCACTCTTCAATGAAAGTGGGCCCCCCGGGCGGCCTCTCGAGCTCTGGGAGGAACCAAATGTGGATTTGGAAAGTCGTCCTAAATCGGATATATCGCTGTTACCATAGTAGCAACCAGAATTTTGCACACGAAACGCAAATTGAATGTTTCCGTTCCAGATGCGAAACGAAAAAGAATCTCATGTCACACAATTTGCATTGCAGGACAGAGTTTTAAGACCATGACGACGGGCCCAAAAGTCTCTTCCAAAATCAACTAACGTCGTAAATAAGCGTTCGCGTTCTTCCAACGAAAGGTCGGGAATGACTAACTGCAAGCAGTCCTTAACAGGTTCCTTTTCGATCAGTTTAAAACGTAGGAATAAAATTTTATGCTCGCGCTTTGTGCTCGAATTATTATTGTAAGGAAGATCCCCAATTACTTATCCTTTTTATGATTTACAAAACATGAATAGAGTGTCTCGTTTTTAGGTATAAATTTTGAAATTTTCCGCTCGCGCTACGCGCTCGCATCAATTGTTTAAATATATAGCTATCCTGTTCAAGTTACAAAAAGTGCTTAGAATTTCCATTCTTAAGGTAGAAATGTAAAAAAATGTTAGCTCGCGGTTCGCGCTAGCATTATTTGATTGTTGAAATATGCAACGTCTTCATGGCTAACTGTAAGCAGTCCATAACAGGTTCCTATTCGATCAGTTCAATACGTGTATTAAAATCTCTGCTCGCGCTTCGTGTTTGTAGTAATTATTTAGTTGCATACACATCTTTTTCAGGATAACAAACATTGCCCAGAATGTTCAAATTTTAGTACAAAATACATGAAATTAAGAAAAATTAGCTCGCGCTTCGCGCTCGCATTATATGAATAAGGGTTATGTGCTATATGTTTATGTTGATTTATATAAATAAAGCTAAGTAGTGACTACTAAGACTACCCCTTCAAAGGATCAAACAAAAATCATCTTCGAGTGGCCGATCGGAAAAATATGGCTGGAAAAAAATTCCGGCCCCCCCCCCCCTATTGGCGAAGGCTGGATCCGCCCCTGTTATACATCCTACATCTCCCATTGTAAAGAAAATGAATATAATGTTTAAGTAGCAAAATTGTTAGATGCAAACTCTGTCATCTTCCATTAACAAGTGGAATGCCTCTGGCGGTCTCACCTGCATCACGCGATTCAATATAGTAGCAGTGCTGACTTTGAAAACTACTATAAAATAATTATTCACAAAAAACACCATTCATATAATGATACAATACTACGTTCATTGACATTTGACCTTGATCATGTGACCTAAAACTTGTCAGTGATACTTGATTACCCTATATCCACATTTTATACACTTTATCTATAAACTTTGAAAGTTATGACAGCAATCTAATGATTACCTCTAAAATGGCCAAAGTTCAATGAACTTAAATGACCTTTGACATTGATCATGTGACCTGAAACTTTGACGGGATCTTCAAAGATACTTGATTACTCTTATGTCCAAGTTTCATGAATCAGATCCATAAACTTTCAAAGTTATGATGGTAATTCAACAAATACCCCCAACTTGGCCAAAGTTTATTGTCCTTACATGACCTTTGACCTATATCATGTGACCTGAAACTCACACATGATGTTCAGTGATACTTGATTACTCTTATGTCGAGGTTTCATGAATCAGATCCATATACTTTCTAAGTTATGCTGTCATTTCAAAAACTTAACCTTCGTTTAAGATTTGGTGTTGACGCCGCCGCCGCCGTCGGAAAAGTGGCGTCTATAGTCTCACTCTGCTATGCAGGTGAGACAAAATGACAGTTACTTTACTTCTAAGTTCTACGTAACAGTAACCCGACGCTCGCTGCATAAACTTTTAACTTCTAACGTTAACTTGCTTTAAAATAATTGATCCTGATTGGCTGCGTAGCATGAGAACCATGGAAGTTACACCAAAAGGGGAAGTTCTACATCTTGGGAAAAATATTGTTCAGTGTTCACAAATGGGGAACCAAAGATTTAAAGCTGTAAGAAAGTGTTTGTGCAGTTGGCAGATTTTTGAGCAAAAGAAATCCTTAATGGCTGGACTTAAAAGTGAGACTATTTAAGTTGAAGGACAATCCCCCCAGATGGGAAATAATAAGATGGAATAGGGCAATTCCATAAGATGATCAACCTTTTTGTATGTCCGACCCCCATTTTTCTCAAGTCTTACTTCACTTCATGAACTGACCAAGTCATGGTCATTTGAGAGCATTACAGGCTGTCAAAAGAACAAGAAATCTGAGATAGAAAATTTCATGAAGGTCCCACATAGAGGGGTCGGACGTACATATTTTATGGAATTGCCCAATAGCTTTTAGGAAGATGGACGTGTAGTTGGCAGTGATTCAGGTGAAAGGATAGCCTAATAGTTGGGCTTTGAGGAGTGAAGCAGTTGAAGGGGTAAAATTAAGGCTTTACTTTCTTAGTAAATTAAATAATATTCCCATCAGATAGGGAATCCAAGATTGGATGGCATTAAGAAGATGGACGTGCAGTTGGCAGACTTTCAAGCAAAATGAATACCAAAAGGCTGGACTTTGGATTGCAAAGCAATTACAAAAGTGACAGTAGACTGCATTGTGCATTTGCTAAGGTAATGCATGGATCCTAGGATCCAAAGTTGGGCCACACTGATAAACAAAGTGGATGCTAACTGGAGCTGGAAACAATGCTACTTTGCAATCTGCACAAGAGGTGCACATAGATCAACAACTGCATCACATTAACTGGATTAGCAAGATAGGTTATGAGTCATAGGATTCAAGAAGATTTTAAAGGGCTTATCTGAATGCCTGAGGAGGAAGGATCGATGGATAAAGGATGATGAGCAGTGAGTTCCGAGAGGAGTCTGAACTGTCAGTCCTGGGCCCCGTTTTCAAAAAGAGTTGTGATTGATCCGATCAACCACAACTATGGAAAGCCAGCAATGCCAACATCTAAAATGCATGTTTGTTCCAGATGTTTCCTAAATAAAATGTAATTCATACAATCACCATTGACTGAACAATTCAGTGTGCTCCTCTTTGTTTACAAAAAAGACATACCGGTAGTGAGAATTTCATGTGGGAAAAAATTATGACATTGATGGATTTCTGTGTAGTTGAGGTTGATCGGATCAATCACAGCTCTTTGTATGACAGGACCTACATGACTTTTGTCCCAAAATAATTAAGCAGTGCAATGAATTTGGAAACAATTGCTGATTTGTTCATGTCAAATCTTTTTTTTACATAATGGCTGCTTCACTTCCCTCATAAAGCAGATGGCAAATCTTGCCCGAATCGTTCAAAGATGAAAAGAAGTTACATGAAATGGATCTCTATTCACATAAAGGTATCCTTATCATGCATGGACTGACATAAGAGATTAATCTGATAGTATTTCATGATTTGATCCTCAAGTGATGATTCCAACCTCAGGTTTGATGGAAAGGAGTTCATGGTCCTCTAATTCACAGAAACAACCTTATCATGCCCTGTCATCACATATCATTCTGATGGACAGTATTTCATAATTTTATCCAAAACATGATGATTCTGGGCTGAAAGGTCGGACAGATAGGAGCATGTGAAGGTCCTGTACTCACACAAACATACAATGACCATGCATGTACTGATAGATCAATAGCACTGAAAAGTGTTTGTCCTGGGAGCTTGAGTATCCTCATGATCCACTCTCCATGGCTACTTCAGACTGTACCCTAACATAGAATGGACCATCCCTGACATACTCCTTCAATCTCAACAGAGCAGGTCTTCCAAAGATGTCTCCCGTTGACGGGGCTTCCGCCAGGGCCTTCACCACGGAGTACTTGGTCTCCTTGCCCTCCTTGTCAGGTTCCGTGGTCCTGTCCAGGAGATACTCCAGGAACCCTGCCTCCTGGTTGAGCATCCGCCCTGCCCAAGGTTGGTTCACCAGGGCTCGTAAGATCAGAAGGGCGTTGCAACGGATCTCCATGAAGGGTTGCTTGCAGAGCGAAAGGAGAAGGTCCAGGGGTTTGGGTGACAGGTTGGTAAACCATCTTTCCTGCATGCTGAGTAGATCATCCGTCTGATGCTCTTCCTGTGGTCGAGAATGGCATACATTAGCCATAGGGGGCTTTAAGGTTTGTTCTCGACTTTCCGAGGGCAACTTTGTTTAAATGAAATGATTGATATCCACTTAAATCATCTTTTAAATGTTTTTCTATGATGAAAATATTATGAAGCCCAAGATCTTTTTCAAGAAAT